>NC_134353.1:579548802-579631302 GCF_048569485.1 Anomaloglossus baeobatrachus | reverse complement strand
ATAACCCCCTAATACATATACCATGCTGTATACCAACTATGTCTATAGTCAAAAAACATGAGATATCAAATACAGTGCAGTATTAAGGCCACTTGAAGTGGAACCATCTCACCCAGTCTTTTTGTCCCAATGAGGTATCGTCCTTCTCCCGTGTTGCTTAGTCCATATACCGGCACGGTGGGAGTAGTGGCTTGGTCACTAGCCCTGTCAGGGATAAAGCTGACCCTTTAATTATCCACAATGACTCCCGCCCTTACAAGGGCAGTCCACAGCTGGCCCTGTTGTGGCTGACCCTAGTATCCAAAATACAGGTGACTCCCGACACGTTTCCCAACGACTGCTCATCAGGGGAGGCTTAAAACACCTGAGAATCGTGGTAGTGGCTCAAACACAGAGCTCAAACCTATGTGGCCTGGTATCCATGAGGGTGTACAATGTACTAAGGTAATAAAAAGGGGATCTTGGTCCCACCCCCCCCAATTAGGGGACCCGCCTAACATAATTATGCAAATGGCACGGCGGTGATAAAGAAAACACGGATAATATATGGAATAGATTCATCCAGGAGAAATCCGTGAGGGCGATCTGGTGATGAATAGCCAACTCAGGATATATCTGGATGTGATCCATTATGTACAGTCTAATATAGATCGTTCTTACCGGACAGAACGTACATTATCTTTTAGTGATCCGATGGAGGGATACAGTACTTCCTGATTGTCCGATCACGTGAATAGTCACGTGACCGGCGATACACGGGGACCAATAGAAAATGAGAGTAGTGTATACATATGTGATAGTGTTTAGTCAAATATAAATGACATATCACTGTAAAAATCCCATTAACATAAGATGTACAGGTGTATGGAGCAACCTAGCCTGCTCTGTACATGTCAGGTGTTGCATTATACAGCTGCCATCTGCCTCTAACAGCAGCAACCAGAGCTAGATCAGTTCACTGATGTTTACACATTAAAATGCTATTGACACTCTCTAAGGCCTCTGTCACACGCATGTGAAAAAATTAACCGATTTTTCACTTACGTGTTAAAGGGGTGGTTTGCTCCCCGTGTGCCGTGCTTGTGGCACATTCGTGTTCTCCGTGTGTTATACGTAATAACACATGCAGAACGGAAAGTCCCGCCTTACCTGATTTATTCGGAGCTGTCTGTGGTGCTGAAAGACAGTGTCCGGCACAGGCCATGCCCCGCTGACGCTGCTTCCGGCCCCCAGTGAAGAAGATGCGTAGTTCAAATTCACTGGGGGACGGATGCAGGTGATAGCCGCGGCAGAGACTGCAGGGCTAATGGAGGTGAGTTTGTGTTTTTTTTATTTTTACAATGTCACGTGTGTTTCTCCGGTGCATGTCACATGGGACCACACCCACACTACATCTGTGTGGTATGGATGCGGGCCGTGTGACACCCATGCTGCTGGAGAAAAACGGACATGTCGGCGTTTTTTAAACACGTACAAATGTACAATCCACACGGACACACGTTCCGTGTGGATTTATGTTAATGTGCCTGTTGCCATAGGATAAGAATGGGGTACGTGTGTGCGTGTCTCTGGTACGTGAAAAAAATTACAAACACGTACCGGAGGCATGAACGTGTGACAGAGACCTAACAGTAGTATTTAAATGGTTGTGATTAGAGAGGAGCGGGTCTGTGGATTTTGAGGTTACCTGCGACAATTCTGATGCATTGCCCAGCTCTTCCCTATTGCTTTGGGGCAGTGGCAATCAGGGTAATGCTTCTGTGGGTATCAGCTGTAAATTGACAGCTGACATCAAGCCCAGGGATTAGCAATAGATAGGCATCTATCAGACACCCCCATTACTAGCCCGGCAAGTGTAGAGTTAAAAAAACACAGATATAGGGAGGAAAAAAAGTTTATTTGAATAAACACTCCCCCACATGCCCTCATTCACCAATTTACTACTTCAAAATAAATCTTGGAAGTTCCTATGTAATCCATTGGATTAATGTCCCATGACATAAATCGATTCCTATGCAGTTCTGTTCTGAGGTACTGACGTCTCTGCTCATGAGAAATTCCAAGCTCTCACTGACCAGCAGCAGCCTATGGAGCATTGTTCTGAGAAAGTTCTCAGAATGACGCCCCATAGAAATCGATGGACGTCGTAGGAAATTACTCTTTGTATTATGCCGGAACTTCTAGGATTTATTTTGAAGTAATAAAAGAGTGAACAAGGGAGTGTGAAGGAGTCTTTATTCAAATAAACGTTTTTTCCCCTGTGTCTGTGTTTCTTAAATTTATGCTTACCAGGTTAGTAATGGGAGTGTCTGATAGATGACTTGGCTGGTTATCAAAAGTAGGGGGGACCCCACATCATTTTTTAAGATTATTTATTTAAATAATTAAAGAAAAAGTGGAATATAATGGAAAGTGGAGTGGATGTGTAGGTGTTACCTGAGAGCAGTAATGCTTCTTGGCTACAAGCCGGCTTCTTACCGTCTGGTTCACACTGTGTGGTGCTGGGTTCAAAGCTGCTAATGACGAGTTCACACCAATTAAAAACTGCATGTAGTTTACTTGTAACAGATTTCAAACACCATTTCACTTTGCTTACAAAAGGATTCACACTCAGCTCTTCATCAGGCATGGACATTTTAGTACATATCGGCTCTTCTATTATGGCAACAAGCAAGTTCACACCGGCTACCATGAAAGATGGGGGTTTGGAGCTTTGCTGTTCCCTAGCTATCCAACCACAAGGGTCCATGTTTAACGCTATGGCTACACTGCCCTGCACTGGTCCCTGGCTATCCAACCACATGGGTCCAGGTGTAATGCTGTGGCTAGAAGGCCCTGCGCAGTGTCTGTGGCCATCCGTGTACACTAGCCTTCTCACTGGCCTGTTTGCTGGGGGGGCGCTCACAAGTCTCTCAATTCAACTAATTTGAGCTGTAATCTGTCTTTTGGTCACCTTATCTTGCACCTGTATGCACTTCTGCCTGTTCCTCTCCACACCACACTCTCCACTGTATTACAACACTTTATTGCTTTCCCTATCTGACTAAACCCTGAAAGTACTCAACACTATATCCCTTTCACTGTGCGCCATCTTCTTCTTGCTTAACCCTCTGAGCTGTGTTACTATACCTGAGACCTAAGCTTCCCATTCCAGGAAGGGAGCCATGGATCGGTGACACCTACTGGTGATTGACAGCACTGCACCGGAAGGCACACCTATGAGGAATTCAATATTTATTACTAAAATACACACTATAGATATATGTACTGCTCCAGCGTCAGCAGCCAAGACTGTTTGGATCCGGATCCGCGGTGGCTCGAGGGGTCTCCGGACCAGGGGAGGGGTCGCGTGGACACTCGAAATAAAAGGGGTTATTTACAGGGGATTTTGTGTTTAGAGTTCGTGACGCCACCCACGGTGTGTGGTAAGGTGGAGTACCACCGCTGCTGCTGTGAGCGACCGGTGGCGATGGAATGGCAGCCAGGTGTTTAACCCCTCCGTGGGTAGAGGAGAATGCCCCGGGGCTCGGTGATGGTAGTGAGGGAATACCGTTGGGGAGGAAAGGGTCACTGCATACTCACTCAGTCCAATAACGCTGACACCGATAACTTGTAAACCGAAATTATGAGCACCGCTGCAGCAGGGAGGGAGCACGCTTGGATCCCGTGCCCGATGGTATTGCTTGTTAACCTGTGACCTTTCCCTTGGCAACTTCTTTACTGGTTGGCCCCTGTAGTATAGAACTAGTTGGGTCCCGCTAACCCGTATGGCTAACAGAGTGAGCTTGCTCTCAGGGTTCACACTTTGGGATTTTCTGGACTGTTTATTGGGAAAGTTATATCCCCCTCTTTGTGCTAGTACCCCGATTTTGCAGCGGGTGGAGAACGAATCTTGAAGACTTCGTCCTCGTCGGGTAAATTACCAGGACGTTTGAAGCTAATTCCCGGCCTAGGGTCTACGTACCCAGCCGTGCCCTGGCCCCTGCCTAGAGATGGCTCAAGGCCACTGGCTGCCCTCCTCGGCAGTTCCGTGCCCCTTGACACGATCCCCTGCGTCCAGGGTTCCAGTTCCTACCAGGCCCAGACTAAAATCTGCCACCTAGTATTAACAGGGAGCCCAGCTCCTGACCTCTTCTGACTGACTTGTGACCTCTCCTCACGAGAGTCACCACACGATAGACTGCTCCTGACACCCCTGACCCTCCCAAACCAACCCCCCAAGTGGGCGGCCCTATTCCCTTTCAGGCTACCCATTGGTGTGTCTGGTGAGTGTGGTGCAGAGTGTTTCTAGGATTTTAATTGGCTCGTTCTTAGCAACACCAAAGGCAAGGGATCCGTAACCAAGGAGGAGCTGGATATCATGCAGAAGGGCAGATTGCACAATATCCTGTGACGACCTGATAGGCCAGGGCGTCACATATACACTTATAAAACAATGACATCTTCAGGAGGGTTGTAGGTCACAGTCCACCCTCCTACAGTAGCATGAAATAATTATTGGGGTGATATATAATCTGGTGGACAATAAATTGTTACATAGTAATTTTTCCAAATCTCTTATACTTCTGGCTCATAGTTGATAATGTAGACAATCACCCTATAAGTGCCAGCAAATGCACCTTTCTAGCTAACAGCTTATGACAGATAGTTAATTACATATTAGTACTTCCTTTCGTTCTCACTGGATTTTGATGACATTGCGCTAAGTAGGCCTAAACTCTACGATGGCAGAGTCTTAGTTAGCCATGGAAGCCATGGCATAGAATGAAGACAATCCGCATAATGGGAAATGGGAAAAGAAGAGGCGTGATGGATCAAACAGTGGGCTGTGGAGCAGTGAGGTGGTATTATTGTTTTTTAACCTTTTGCATGGCCCGCTATGGTTTAGCAATATAGTGTAGTATAAGAATTTTTGTAATGCTCAATAAGAATCCAATTCCACATGAATAAATTTGCTTATCTCTAGTGGCCACATCGTCCATAAGGAGAGAAACTTGATGGATGAGATTTTCAGTCTGATAATTGTTCTCACCAAAGTAAAAACAAAATTTGTTTAATGCAATCTATTTCAGAAACGACATTCCAAGAAAAATTGGAATAGACATAAAACTTTCCTCTTTTTTTCAGAAATTAAAATTGTAGACACCTTTAGCAATTTTGTGTTCAGGAGTAAAAAGTAGGGGCGAGCAATTTTGTTTGAGGTGAATTTGATTCTCCTCAAATTTTGCACAATTTTTGATTCACCAGAATTATAGCAAAAGGGTGAAAAAAACCAAAACAAATTAATACGCAAGACACCACTCAACTCCTGTCTACCCGCAGCTCACCATCCAGTTTTACACACTTCTACCCATGTCAGTACATAATATACATGGAAAAGTAATGGAGCATTCCATAGGTAGACCTTTGGTGCACTGGAATACATTAACAGAATAAGAAAACAGTGGTGCTACTGTACTTTGGAATAAAGTAAAAATGAACAGAAAGAGCAACTAAGTGAGAAGACAAAGCTGTATACTTCAGAAGAAAAAAAAAGCCTACAAAAGCTGAAAATCTGTATTCAAAAATGTCCTATGGGACCACTTCATCCTTCAGACATTGCAGATGGCCTGAAGTTATCTCATGGGATGTTATTTAGATTATGAGTATTGAAGATGAATAATCAACTACTTAGAAGTAAAGTAAAATTAATATACTCTCTGAGAAGTTTTTTCTCCATTGGAAAATGTGCATTATATGCAGTTATATTTGAACTCACAGAAGTTTTTAAAATTGGCAATTGTGTAAAGACAAGGATAATTACTGTTATTATTATAAATGAAGAATATTAGTCACTTATTTTATATTTTACTTTATAATATTTTACACAAATTCAGATAATCCTTATATGGACTGTACTTATTTTAAAAAATATTCTTCTTTGTGTATATAGGCCATGGAGAAGTTGACCCCAGGCCTATTGCGGCAAAAAGGACAGATTCTTGCCCTTTCTATTGCTTAATGAATCTATTTAATTTATTATTTAGGTTATTAAAGGTAGACTTAAAGGCAGTAGCACAGCTACTGTGGAAACAGAGGTGACGGTTACCCTGAGTACCTGACCTGGAGGGGCCCACCCTGAGCTACTGCTACCCTTAACTGTATCAGTGTGCACAGTGGCAGAGGAGAAAGAGATAGTCTCACTACACTGCCACTCTCCATTCCATAGGGCTACGAACTACAGAATGGCAGGTCCATCGTTGTACAACGAGATGATGTGCGGCACACCATGCACAGGACATCAGAGTCCCGTGGTGATAATGTGGCGCCCTGGACAAGCCCGGTCGTCACAGGTACTACACCAACACACCCTACACCCCGGCTAGGCACACCTAAGTCAAACACAAATCCTTGTTGCCTTCCTCCAGGGGATGATGTCCACACCAGGGGGTGGGCCAGGTAGTTGGTCCCGCCCACCGAGGAGTTCACAGTCCTGGAGGCGGGAAGAGTTTAGTTTAGTTTTTGGAGAGGGAAGTGGTAGTAGAGGAGACTGACCGTGTCCGGGTGTGTGGCCC
Source organism: Anomaloglossus baeobatrachus (assembly GCF_048569485.1). Classification (NCBI taxonomy): domain Eukaryota; kingdom Metazoa; phylum Chordata; class Amphibia; order Anura; family Aromobatidae; genus Anomaloglossus; species Anomaloglossus baeobatrachus. The sequence goes on along the minus strand of NC_134353.1, from coordinate 579,624,748 downwards.
GTACATACAGCAAGGTTGGCAGACGGTGGTGACCGTCTGCAGGAGAGGCTGATTGGAGTGAACCGTATGGACCGGGGACAGGCGGTGGCCCGCCGGTACCGGACCGGGGAGTGAAGAGAAGCCAGCACCATTCGGCAGGGCCTACGGACCCCGACCAGGCTAGGAGTCACCGTAAAACCGGTCAAATCCGTTAGCGAAGGGAACCTCCGGGGTTTCCCAGCAGTCAAGACCCGATTGAAGGCAACAGCTCACACCGTAGAGGGAAACACAGTCACCGCCAAGGCTACAGTTCCCAGGGCCAGAGCCTGCAGGCAAAAGGGGCTCCCTCAGCATCCATCCAAGCTGGGGAGCGGGTTACCGGTGGGAAGCCATTGGAACCGTAAACACAACACAGGTGCAGGGAAAGGCAGTCACCATCAACCTACTGGGAGGAGAACAACCGCAGCCGCCTGTGGGACCCGTCCATCCAGCCGTTTGTTTGACCAGAGACTCTGTGTGAATTACTGGCTGAGTGAGTACCACCGTGCCATGCGGCACAGCGCTGCCCCCGCGACCCTGCACCTCACCAGGCCCGTAACCCGCCTGCCATCCCTAAAACCCTCGCCAGGGCCCCGGGACAACCAACCCCCTACCCACGGATGGGAGAACCAACATCCAAGCTGCTCCCTGTTATCGCTCCCGGGATCCCCGTCCAGAGCAGCGGTGGTGTCACAACTTCACCACAACTATGGGTGGCGTCACGGACAACATCCCCAAACCACACACCAACCCCCCTTTCACTCACGGGCGAGGAACGCCGCTCGAGACCCCGGTATCCGGCCCACCGCTCGAGCCACCATCGAACAGCAGCAGCAGCCGGACCCGAGCAGTGGGTGAGCGCAGCGTCTCCTCCTCCACCCGCGACAACTTGGCATCACGAACAGGATCTTACCGCTCTGCTGTCTAGTAGAGGTACACCTTGTGACCGCCGGAGGCGTCCAGCCAAAAATCTTGAGAAGCCGCCATTTTGGGCTCGAAAAGTCCCCGCTTGAGCGTCTTCCCAAGTAGTGGAGGCGCGAAAGCTGAAACCTCGCCCCTATAGAGGAGGAGCCGGAAAAAGACTAAGGGGGACGCGGATGGAGAGATGGCGGCGTCCTCAAATTGGAGCACGGGAGTACCCGCCACCGGGGCGCCTAAGCTCTGGGGAAACCGAGGTGGAGTAGCCTTTGAGGACTGCGGCCCGGGTGAGCTCCCCGCCGGGACCGCTGCATGGCTGGAGCGGGAGCTGGGCCGGTTCTGCTTGAAGGTGAGGGTGCAGAGCCTGCAGCAGCTGCTGGATTGGAAGGCGGAAATGCGCAGAATGGTTGCCGTAGTGGGGGCCCATGAGCAAGGGGCCGCTGCAGCCGTGCCACGTCGCGATCAGTCCATCCAAACTCCAGAACCAGTCCTGATTGCGTGGGAGCCGGGGCCCAGCACCACAGCCGGAGGTCCAGAGAGAATGCCGCTGATGGAGGAGGGGGTCCCGAGTACGCTGCCCCCGCCACCGTTCCTAACGGCCGTTAGTGGTTCTAGACTGAACTGCCTATGGAAGGAGAACCCAATGTACCGCCCGGTCCCTGAGTGGGCCAACCCCCTGCAGTGGTAGCCGCCTCAAAGTCAGCGGAGCCCCGCTGCAAGTTGTCCCCGTTGGGACCATCAGCACAGTTGTTGTTAAAAGTTTGAATGATAAGTGAAGAATAATCAACCGAAGAAGTGACCTGATTGGAACCGTGATTAAACCGGCCATTGCCGGCAACTGTTTTCCCCGTAGGGACTGTCTGCAACCGTTGCGTAAGGAACTGCTTACGGACAAGCCCAAGAACTTGCAGGGCAACCACAAACTTAGTGGAGTGTAAATAAAAATGTTTCTTGGCTTGAAACCGTTGCCGCCTCCGGAGAGGCTGATTTGGGAGGATGGGCCTGGAGGAAAGGGATGACCCAGGCCCGCCACTACCGTAACCGGTGGCGATCCTCCGGGGGTTCAGGGGTCCCCATGGACACGGGTCCCCTGAAAGAGACAGAACCCACTCGGGCAACTTGGTGCTGGACTGGGGTCAAGGGGTGCTGCCCACTTCTTAGGGGCAGCATCAGGGCCAGGTTGTTTGGGTGGGAGAAGAGCGGAAGCCGTACCGTTGAAAATGTCTATGATGTTTTTATGTGTGCTTTTACCGTTTTTACTCTTTTTCAGTTGTGAAAATAAAACCGGTGATGGACGGGCAGCCCGCGGACCGTCTGCATTTTACTAAGGGGGAATGTGGCGCCCTGGACAAGCCAGGTCGTCACAGGTATTACACCAACACACCCTACACCCCGGCTAGGCACACCTAAGTCAAACACAAATCCTTGTTGCCTTCCTCCAGGGGCTGATGTCCACACCAGGGGGTGGGCCAGGTAGTTGGTCCCGCCCACCGAGGAGTTCACAGTCCTGGAGGCGGGAAGAGTTTAGTTTAGTTTTTGGAGAGGGAAGTGGTAGTAGAGGAGACTGACCGTGTCCGGGTGTGTGGCCCGGACATACAGCAAGGTTGGCAGACGGTGGTGACCGTCTGCAGGAGAGGCTGATTGGAGTGAACCGTACGGACCGGGGACGGGCGGTGGCCCGCCAGTACCGGACCGGGGAGTGAAGATAAGCCAGCACCATTCGACAGGGTCTATGAACCCCGACCAGGCTAGGAGTCGCCGTAAAACCGGTCAAATCCGTTAGCGAAGGGAACCTCCGGGGTTTCCCAGCAGTCAAGACCCGATTGAAGGCAACAGCTCACACCGTAGAGGGAAACACAGTCACCGCCAAGCCTACAGTTCCCAGGGCCAGAGCCTGTGGGCAAAAGGGGCTCCCTCAGCATCCATCCAAGCTGGGGGCGGGTTACCGGTTGGAAGCCATTGGAACCGTAAACACAACACAGGTGCAGGGAAAGGCAGTCACCATCAACCTACCGGGAGGAGAACAACCGCAGCCGCCTGTGGGACCCGTCCATCCAGCCGTTTGTTTGACCAGAGACTCTGTGTGAATTACTGGCTGAGTGAGTACCACTGTGCCGTGTGGCACAGCGCTGCCCCCGCGACCCTGCACCTCACCAGGCCCCGTAACCCGCCTGCCATCCCTCAAACCCTCGCCGGGGCCCCGGGATAACCAACCCCCTACCCACGGAGGGGAGAACCAACATCCAAGCTGCTCCCTGTCATCGCTCCCGGGATCCCCGTCCAGAGCAGCGGTGGTGTCACAACTTCACCACAACCGTGGGTGGAGTCACGGACAACATCCCCAAACCAAACACCAACCCCCCTTTCACTCACGGGCGAGGAACGCCGCTCGAGACCCCGGGATCCGGCCCACCGCTCGAGCCACCACCGAGCAGCAGCAGCAGCCGGACCCGAGCAGTGGGTGAGCGCAGCGTCCCCTCCTCCGCCCATGACAATAACATCACATCATTGGACTGCCCAGGACCTGGCACTGTCTCCTGGAACTGAATTAGGTCAGTATATGATGTTTATTTTTTTAATCTTGCGTGGGAGTCATTATGTATGGTGGTTACTAAGAGGGCCTTCACATATAATGGTGGCTTCTAAAGGGGCCGTCATACATAGTGGCGGCTACAAGGGGTCCATCATAAATAGTGGGGGCTAATAAAGAGACCATCATGCATAATAGGAACAATCATACATAGTGGGGCTACTAAGGGGGCCATCACACATAGTGAGGGCTGCTTAAGGGGCCATGATACAGAGTGGAGGTTACTAAGGGGGACTATTATAAAGTGTGGAGGCTACTAAGTGGGACTATCATACAGCATGGGGGCTAGTAAGGTGGCCCTCTTACAGAGTGAGGATTACTAAGACGGCGAATATACTGTATGGACTACTGTGGAAGACATAATACAGTTTAGGGACTAATGTAGGGCCAGTATACAGTGAGAGGACCATCGTACAGTGAGGAGGCTAATGTGGAGTGATTGTGCAGGGTGCGGGCATGAAACAATGAGGGGTCAATTGTAGAGACCATCATACAGTGTGGGGGCTACAGTGGGACCATCGTTCAGTGTGGGGGCTAACAAGGAGACATTATACAGTGTTAAGCTAGGGCCATTATACAGTGTGGAGGCTAGTAAGGGGCCCATCAAACAGTGTGGTGACTACTGTGAAGGAATCATACAGTTTTTGGGGCATTATATTTACTGTGTGTTGAAGAGCTGTTGGGACACCATACTATATAGACAGGAGCAGTAGGGACATCATATTGAGTATAGGGGAGCTGTGGGACCATCATACTGTGTAGACAGGAGCAGTAGGAATATCATACTGTGTAGAGGGGAGCGGAAGGCATATCATACTGTGTAGAAGGAAGCTGTGGGAACATCATACTGTGTAGATGGGAGCTGTGGGAACATCATACTGTGTAGAGGGGAGCTGTGGGAACATCATACTGTGTAGAGGGGAGCTGTGGGAACATCATACTGTGTAGATGGGAGCTGTAGGAACATCATATTGTGTAGATGGGAGCTGTGGGAACATCATACTGTGCAGAGGGAGCTGTGGGAACATCAAACTGTGTAGAGGGGAGCTATAAAAGCGAAGCCTCAGAGAACATTATTAAATGTTTAGTGGGCACTTATTGTTATAGTAGCACTTAAGATATTGTGACTGTCAAAGGGGCACACTGGAGGAATTATTATGCTCTAAGGGACAAAATGTTTGCATTGTTTTTGGGGTTCTTGCACTGGAGTCTGTTTTACCATCCATATAGCACAAAGCAGGTGTTTTACTTTGTAAGGGGCACAGTGGTGGGCATTATTATGTGGAACAGTAAGAGGAGCAGTAAAAGGGAGGAAATGTGTTGAGGCTCTGCTATGCCCACTATTAGGTTGCGACTATGGATAATTGAATACCTCAAATATTCGGCTTCACGAATATGTGCCGAATAGGTCACCACTATTCGACTATTCGTGAATATTCGATGCGCAATTTAAGTCTATGGGAAACCCGAATAACAACTATTCGGGCTTCCCATAGACTTACCCATATACTTCATAGACTTGTGCATCAAATATTCGCATAGCGGCGACCTATTCGTCGGATATTCACGAAGCCGAATATTTGAGGTATTCGATCATCCCTAGTTGCACTATAGTTGTAATCAGAGTGACTTGGTTGGGGTCCCTCTCAGATGTTTTTCTCCCCCCCTGAGCTAAACTCCTAGCTAAACTTCTGCTTAAAGGGGCTCACCATACAAAAGGAAAAGTTCCTTAACGGATTGGAGCTGTAAGAAAATAACAAATTAAGTGATACTTAATGGCATCCACCTGGTTCCAGTGCCGGCCACATGGATGTTTTTCTGATGACGGGATGCTCAAGTAACCTGAATGCTGCAGGTCACAGCAATACTACTTCTGATGGAATGGTGACACATCTTCTCTAACTGTGTCAGCTCACACCACATTACTGGACCCAGTTGGATGTCCATGGGGAACCTTTCTTTTTGCCTGGACAACTCCTTTAAAGGGGTTACCTTCAGAAAACATGTTGTCAAATACTCAGTTATGTTATTGTAACGGGGTGCCAGGGGTGCCCCCGTTCTTGTAGTCGTGGCCATGGTTACTGTAAGGCTTACCCCTGGTTCCTTTGTTACTTCAAAACCGGGAGATGACTCAGTGGGGCAGAGTGTGGTGGTGTAACGATCATCCGGCGCATAAACACGCTCCAGGCGGGGTTCAATGCAAATAAACGACATGTTTTATTTTCACAGTTCTTCTCCAGCAAAAAAAAACACACAGTGCAGTTATGAATCCCGGGTACACTTGCTTGAGCTGGGGGACAACCTGCCCTGACGTACCCTCCAGTGGGGTGTGACCGGTTACTCCACTTCGCCGGGCTCCCACTAACAGCTACCCACAGGCCAGACCCACACCGGCTGCTTCACTCGTTGAGGTTCCGTCTCCTCCTGTCTTCTCCGGCGTCCCCTATCAATTCAGCTCCCACACTCTGCCCCCTTGTTGTTCACTCGCTCCTCCCGGGCTCAACTGCCACTTTCTACCTCTCGCACACTTTTTATCTTCCCCTGGTTTCTGCCGGCTCCTCCTCGTTCCCTGTGGCGACAGCCGTTCCACCCGGCCACTAGGGGGTGCCCTAACCCCATACAACATCAATAAAACACTTTTATTACAACAACAACATTAACATTTCCGGGTGACTATGCTTCCTTTGTAGGGGTTTGCCCACCCACTACATTATTCTTAGCTAATACTCTTTCTTTGGGATCTTAGCAAATTAGGCAAAGCAGAGAACAAATAGAAACAGTATTGCTTGCTATGGATGATCAAGGACATCAGTGCTTTAAATAGACAGAAAACTGACTCTATAATTCCACAGTTTTTCCTGTGGTGTCACTGCAGAGAAAGTATCAAGTTATCATCATCATATGAAAGAATGTTTAATCGAGCACTCGAGAGTCAACAAAAACACAATTTCTTCTTTATTTATCTATCACAGCACATCACAGACAATGATAAAACCAAAAAGGACACCACCCTTACTTATGGTATTGGGCTGAGCTGCTTATTTTCTTTTGCACTTTTTACTTTTCTTTTAATGTGACAGTGAAAAAGATAATTCCTACAAAATGTAAAATATAGTTCTTAATACCTTAAAAAATTATAGAACATGCTTGAACCCCATGCATAATAATATATAACAAGATGAACAAAACAGCTGACAGCCGCGCTATAGGAAACCATAGCTGCTTAGTTATTTGACTGAAATGATAGTACTCACAGTAATAAACTTGAGAAGCACAAATGTACAAAAATATTTTGATCTTTTTACCATGTTCTGGTTCTTTCTTATCATTTTCTTGCAAGATCCCAACTATGTACATACATTCCGTAAGTAAAATATTGTTGGGCATATTAAGGTAATGGTATAGAAATTATATTAACCAATCCAGCTATTATTGATGTTAATTATTATTATTATTATTATTATTATTATTATTATTATTATTACACCATTTATTCCTTGGCGCTTTACAAGTGAAAATGGTATACATAAAATCAAGTACAATAATCATGAACAATACAAGGCACAGATTGGTACACGAGGAGAGAGGACCCTGCCCGCAAGGGCTCACAATCTACAGGGGATGGTTAAGGATACAGTAGGTGAGGACAGAGCTGGTTGAGTAGTGGTTTACTGGTCTGAGGATTATTGTATGTTGTAGGATTGTCAGAAGAGGTGGGTTTTAAGGTTCCTTTTGAAGGTTTCCATGGTACGTGAGAGTCGATATGCTGGGGTAGAGAGTTCCAGAGTATGGGGGAGGCGCAGAAGAAATCTTGTATGCAATTGTGGAAAGAGGAGATAAGGGAGGAGTAGAGAAGGAGATCTTGTGAGGATCTGAAGTTGTGTGATGATAGGTACTGGGAGAATAGGCCACAGATGTATGGAGGAGACAGATTGTGGATGGCTTTGTATGTCATTGTTAGGGCTTTGAACTGGAGTCTTTGTGCAATGAGAAGCCAGTGAAGGGATTGGCAGAGTGGAGAGGCTGGGGATAGAGGTGAATTAGTCGGGCAACAGTGTTTAGGATAGATTGAAGAGGTACAGGAGTGTTGGTAGGAAGATCATAGAGCAGGAGGTTGATGTTAATGTATGCATTGACATTCATGCCACTCAGATTAATATTGCAGGCAACAACAGATCACTGGAGCATATACCTTTCATTAAAGTTAGAGATTGTTATTCAGCTTCTCAAATATTGTTCACAAATTTGTCTGAATCTGTGAGCACTTCTTTGCCGAGATAATCCATCCACCTCACACGTGTGGCATATCAAGTTGCTATTATACAGAATGACAATTGCACAGTTGTCACATCCCCACCAGAGTCCGATCTTGCGACTTCTGCTTTGGTCACTAGTCGCCGCTGTATTCCCGCCATAGGCAGTGCTGGTGATAGGGGAGGAGTCAGTACCAGTAGCTCTGGTGGGTGCAGGCTCCACCCATCCACTAAGCTAGCTTTCCCTGGTTCCTGCAGTACCACTAGCTTACTGTGGTGGCATGTGCCTTCCAGCTGAAGTTACCACCTTTCAGCCACAGACAATGGGAAGGCACCACACCCATCTTATTCTTCCTCCTGTCTGCTGGATGCTGCCAGAAATAGTCTTATAGTATTCTGCTGGTCTCTGGTTCACACCCTGCTCCTGAATTCTGATCCCCGTGTTTTGACCTCTGCCTGTTCACTGACGACTCTTCTGCCTGTCATGTTTTGTATTTCGCTCCCATCTCCAGTTAGACCTTGGCCTGGTTTCCTGACTTCACTCTTGCTTGCCGTTTTTGTCCCTTTTTGTACCTCCTGGTTTTGACCCTGCTTGACGACTACTCTTCTCTGAACTTCATCCTTCCATAGGCAGCGATCTCTTGGACACTGTAGTAATTCCAGATCCCTGTATAGGGGTTAAAGGGTTTCGGGTTCTCGGGATTCTGCTGAGGGGGCAGCTTACCTCTAGTCTGTCCGTGACAGCCATCCTGAGTCTGTGGTTCCGGGCAGATGTCACAACAAATGTGCCTTAGGCTGGCCACAATAAAAGGCCACTCTAAAATGTGAAGTTTTATCACAGAGCATAATGCCACAGATGTCGCAAGTTTTCAGGGAGAGTGCAATAGGCATACTGACTGCAAGAACGACCACCAGAGCTATTGCCCACAAATTCAATGTTCATTTCTCTACCATAAGTTGTCTCCAAAGGCATTTCAGAGAATTTGGCAGTACATCCAACTGGCCTCACACTTGCAGACCATGCACAACCTCGGCCAACAGGCTCAGGCCACCTTTTGTCAGCATCATCAGGATGAGAATGAGAAGAATGATGAAGAACTGGATTGCTTTTAAGTTGGTAACCAAGGGATTGACAACCCAAGCTTCAGGGCTGTCCAGCATGGATGGCCTGAGGAGGAGCAGGAGGAAGAGAGAGAGACTGAGGAGGGAAGAAGGTTTAGGGAGACAGAATATATTCTTAGCAGTGACACACAAAGGTTTCCAGTTCGGAGTCTGGGACACATGGCACAGTTCATGTCACACTGTCTTTCTCATGACTGTCGGCTAGTCCACAATTTGGCAGACAACAAATGCTGGTTATGTACCTTCCTTGACCCATGCTACAAAGACAAATTTACTTTGCTACTTGTCAAGGCAAATTAGGATTGTACTACAGAAACATTCAAGAGGGCTGTAGTGGAGCAGTTGATGAAAGGATTACCATCAGATCATGCTGGCATCAGAGGTAGCGTGTCCTCTCACGAAACAGGATTACAAGGGAGGGCTATGCATAGTAGGAGCAACACAGGCGGGGGACTAATGTGCCAAAACTGGTCCATTTCCACAAACCATCAATTCGAATCAGATACCAGTTGGGGGAACTATGACAAGGAGGGAACACTTAAGTAAGATGGTGAGGGACTATGTAGGTGACCACATCAGCGTGCTTTCAGAGTCTACAGTTCCCTTTAACTTTTGGGTTTCCAAGCTCAACACTTGGCCAGACCTCGCCTTATACACCTTGGAAGTGCTAGCTTGCCCTGCTGTAAGTGGGTTGCCTGAGCGTGTTTTCAGCTCAGCGGGGTCAATAATAACAGATAGTCGCACACGACTATCCACGGAAAGTGCAGACAGTTTGACGATGATCAAAATGAACCATAGATGGATTGCCCCAGAGTATCTCAGGCCACCTGTTAACAAGACCCAATAATAAGTGTAGCCCCAAAATTTTTATTTCTTAAGTTCAAATAAGTTCCATTGTTTCTCATTCAAGACTATTTTGTCTTCTATCATCTTATGACACCGTATGACTAATCTAACTTGTTATGCTGCTGCGATGTAATTGTTCGGCCCAATCACCCAGGGCAATATTTTTCAAACCTTTGTACATTATGCACTGGCACAACCAATGTCAAGGCTACACTGTCTATAACAATTGGTCAGGCAATCTCTATTTGTGTTCTTTATTGATGCTTTGCTCCACGGTGTGTTACACATGGCCCCCTGCGGAATCAGAATTTTTTTTTAGCTCCTTGGCATGTTATGCCCTGTTGCTTATCCTACCTACTGAGGAAACTGATTTTTTTTTTTAAATCCTCGGTGTTAGCTAGTGGAATAAAGCCTGAGTTCCAGAGTGAAACAACTGCCACTTCCACGGTGCTGCATGCTTCACAAACTGTGGTCTAGGAAGCAGGCGATGATGCCTCTTGCTCCCAACCTACTTTTGGTCAGATACAATTATCATCAACGACATCATTGTAGCTGACCTTTTAAAGTGCTGTCAAATATGTCCCAAAAAAGGAGGTGTGAGACAGACACCAATATAATGTATGAGTTACAGCCCTTTCTAATCGAAAAAGAAGTTAAAATGTAAAAAACAAAACATGTGAACATATGCTAAAGTGTTTTTTTGGGGAACGGGGCTTGATTTGATGTTTTATTACGGTCATTAGGTACTACAAACTGTTTCTTAGCAATTTTCTTTTACTTTTTTTGAGAGCTGTTCCTGCGACTACGTAAAAGCCGCGTGCTGCTCTGAGCGCGTTATTCCAAGACACCAGAAATGCAGTCAGGCACCTTCTACAGGCTGTGCCCATACTGTTTCTGCCTTTTCCCATCCATTTCAGCCTTTTCCTCCTTTTCCTTGTCCTGTTGGGTCCAACGTTATATTATTCTGGTTTCCCATAGACTTAATTTGCGCGTCGAATATTCGCAAATAGTCGAATAGCAGTGACGTATTCGCCGGATATTCGGTGAAGCAAATATTAGGGTATTCGACCATCCCTATTAAATTTCCCACATGTCTACTTTTGTATCAGTGCTATTTTTGAAACATACTTTTTTTGTTAGAAAGTTAGAAGGGATCATCTCACCTCTCCCACAGAAGGTCCACTGCACGGACACCGTGTTGCCAACAGGAATAATATAAAAGAGTAGAAATCCAGCAACCTACCTTATATAAAAATATGTAAATCTTTATTCTAAAAAATATTAATATGGATCCATAAATGGTAGCATAGAAAATCTAGAGAAAGGATAAGAACAGAAACAAATGCATTTAGGATGCTATTCCAAATTCATTGCTTAAACAACAATGAATAAAGAAAAGCATCCAAAACCCAGGTGAGTCACAGAATTTTATCATGTTTAGCCATGAAAATGAATAAAATACATTTTTAACCACAAAATTGTTGCTTTAAGCCAAAATGTTTCCATTTCACAAGGGTAATTGGACTATATAATTTGTTGTGCAATTTCTCCTGAATACGCTAATACCTAATACGCTAATTTTTTCTCTGTGTGGTGCCTTTTTTTTAACCCTTTATTGGAGATTCTTAATGGCCGGGTCAAACTTGCCAGACATTAAAAATCTCTGGCTTAATACTAGCTAGTAAAACAAAGCTAGTATTAACCCATTATTACCCAGTGAGCCACTTGTCACCAGGGCAGCTGGAAGAGTTGGATACAGCGCCAAATGATGGCGCTTCTATGAAAGCGCCATTTTCTGGGGCGGCTGCGGACTGAAATTCGCAGGAGAGAGGCCCAGAAAGCTCAGGCCAACCTGTGCTGCAGATTCCAATCCCCAGCTGCCTCGTTGTACCTGGCTGGACACAAAAATGGGGCGAAGCCCATGTAGTTTTTTTTTAATCATTTAACAAAATTCATGAAATAATTAAAAAAAGGGCTTCCCTGTATTTTTAGTTCCCAGCCGGGTACAAATAGGCAGCTGGGGGTTGGGGACAGCCGTACCTATCTGCTGTACCTGGCTAGCATACAAAAATATGGCGAAGCCCACATAATTTTTTTGGTGGGCAAAAAACTCCTGTATACAGTCCTGGATGGAGTATGCTGAGCCTTGTGGTTCTGCAGCTGCTGTCTGCTCTCCTGCATACACTAGTGAATGGAAAATGCTGAGCCTTGTATTTCTGCAGCTGCTGTCTGCTCTCCTGCATACACTAGTGAATGGAGCATGCTGAGCCTTGTAGTTCTGCTCCCCCTGTCTCTCCCTCCAGCATACAGTCCTGGATGCAGCATGGAGTTCTGCAGCTGCTGTCTGCTCTCCTCCATACAGAGAGACAGCAGACAGCAGCTGCAGAACTACAAGCCTCAGCATACTCCATCCAGGACTGTATGCAGGAGTTTTTTGCCCCCCCCAAAAAAATTATGTGGGCTTCGCCATGTTTTTGTATGCTATCCAGGTACAGCAGGCAGCTACGGGCTGCCCCCAACCCACAGTTGCCTATTTGTACCCGGCTGTGAACCAAAAATATAGGGAAGCCCTTTTTTTTTAATTATTTCATGAATTTCATGAAATAATTAAAAAAAAAATGACGTGGGCTTCACCCAATTTTGTGTCCAGCCAGGTACAACTAGGCATCTGGGGATTAGAATCCTCAGCACAGGGTGCCCTGTATCCAACTTTTCCAGCTGCACTGGTGATGGGTGGCTCGCTGGGTAATAATGGGGTTAGGGATAGCTGTATATTATCAACTGGTCCTAAGCCCGAAATTCATGGTGTCACGCAAATATTAGACATGGCCACTATGAATTTCTACTACAGATAAAAAAAACACAACACACAGAAAAATATTTTTATTAGAAATAAAACACAACACAATTAGTGACTCCATCTTTATTGAAAGAACCCCCCTCCGCAGTAATCCTGGGTCAAGGGTCCCGCGCCATCCAATCCGGATCCAAAATCATCTGATCGGTTTGCTGGAAGGCAAAGCGATCAGATGATGTGTCAGGTTCAAGGGCCTGAATCACATGACACAGCAGCTGATTGTATAAAAGCCGTTTATACAATCAGCTGATGCATCAGTGCAAAAAAAAAAAACTACACACTTCTGTGCAGACTCCCGTCTGACAGAAGCAGCTGATAGTTTAGCCAGCCGGGCGGTAAAAAGCCGGCCTCACCGCTCGACTTATAGTGTCAGCTGATTCCATCAGGTGACTGCATCAGCTGATCATCGCCAGGTCTGAGAGAGAGAAAAGAGAGAGAAAAGAGAGAGAAAATATAGAGAGAAAAAAGAAGAGAGAGGGAGAGAGAGAGAAGAGAGGAGAGAAGAGAGAGAGAGAAGAGAGAGGAGAGAGAGCGAGAGAAGAGAGAGAAAAGAGAGAGAGGAGAGAGAAGAGAGCGAGAAGAGAGAGAGAAGAGAGAGAGGAGAGAGAAGAGAGAGGAGAGAGAGGAGAGAGCAATGCAGCCTCATTCCGTGAACTGCTCCGATTTTAGAGGTGTGTCCCACGGCTCACAGCTGATGTCCTCTTCCTCCCCTCAGTGCATAATTAGATTATAATTATAAATAAATAATAATTATAATTTAAAATTAAATATAAATTAAATTCTTTACTGGGACGGCCGGGACTCAAACTCGTGAACTAATTCTCCTTAGGCAGTAACTCTACCCATTGAGCCACTGCCTCTAATGAAAAGCATAGGAAGATGTGGTAATCTTGACCTCTGTATTGCAGTAGAGAATCCAGAAGTGGATTATTCAGCTACAAAGAGGAGAGAGAGGGGAAAAGAGAGAAAAAGAGAGAGAAAAAGAGAAAAAAAAGAGAGAGAAAACAAGAGAGAGAGAAAAAGATAGAAAAAGAGAGAGAGATAGAGAGAAAAAAAGAGAGAAAGAGAGAGAGAGAAAAAGAGAGAGAAAAAGAGAGAGAGGGAGAAAGAGAGAAAAAGAGAGAAAGAGAGAGAAAGAGAGAAAAAAAGAGAAAAAGAGAGAAAAAGAGAGAGAAAGAGAGAGAGAGAGATCACATGCAGGCACTACCTGGGTGAAGTCTCCGGTGACAGCGCGGCTCACATCAGTTGCTGCTTGGAGCTGACACAGAGCGCTCGTGGTCTACGGCGCTCCCTGTAAGCTTCATGTAGCAGTGCTGAAAGCACCGTGTGGATTACTTCGGACCTGGATGTCTGTTTGGGGATTAATAAAGAGGTAAATGAGGGGGTTTTTTCTGTCTTTTATGCCAAATAAAGGATTTTTCGTTGTGTGTGTTTATTTACTTTCACTTACACATTAATCATGGAAGGTATCTCGGGGGGACGCCTGTCACGATTAACCTAACCTTATTACCCCGATTGCCACCGCACCAGGGCAATTCAGGATGAGCCAGGTAGAGTCCCGGGACTGTCGCATCTAATGAATGCGGCAATTCGGGGCGGCTGCTGGCTGATATTGTTAGGGTGGTGGGCTCCCCATAACCGGGCGCTCCCCATTCTTACAATACCAGCCTCCAGCCGTGTGGTTTTATCTTGGCTGGTATCAAAATTGGGGGTGACCGCAGGTTTTTTTTTTTTAATTATTTATTTATTTTACTGCATGATATAGATCCGCCCGCCGGCGGCTGTGATTAGATGCAGTGAGACAGCTGTCACTCGGCATGGGGGCATATCTGACTGCAACCAATCATGGGCGCCGGTGGGCGGGGAATACCAGATTGAATAATGAGCGGCAGCTATTTTCAAAAGAGGAAAAGCCACCGGAGCTTTGTGACAGCCATGCAGGGCTGCGCTCGTGATCGGGGAGTAGGAAAGAGAGAGGGATTGTGCTGGGGACGTAGAACGCATGCAAATACACAACGTGCGCACATAGCCTTACTGTGAAAATCCACGTTTTTGGTGATTGAACCATTATCGAACGGTAACTTGAACGGCCAAAGTTAAAGCAAATCGTTCGAGTTCATCGAACGACTCTAACACCCCCCAAAATCACTCAAATTTGAAATTGGCGAACTGTTCGAATTGAACATCGCTCAACTCTAGTCTTGTTACTAAAAATATAGTATGTTTTGTAAGATTGTATGTTTTTATTTTAAAAACAATGAGTTTTACGTCATTGAACTGAAATATCCCTGTGATAGAACAGCTTTATCTACTGTGATGCTAATTTCCATTATTTGAGCACATACTGTATATAAAATGTACACATCATCACCTTGTACAGTACATCGAGCTGCATGCATGAGTGTAATTCTGGTGACATTGTCTGGAGCTAGCTAAGTGAAAAAAGGTGGAATAAAACTGACTTTGACAGAAACTGACACATACTGTATATTGATTGAAGGGGATGCTTATGAAAAGGCTGCGGCACAATCCATTTCTGCTTTCTTTGATAGAAGATGCCTCTGATCACAGAATAGTGAAATGTATCTCTCTTTTCTGACCAATCTCATTATGTCAGATTTCTTCTTTTGAGTCAAGAACTCCCCTGGAATTCTTATGGAATGTAAACAGTCACATATCCCTGTGCATGGGCAGTAAAAAAGAAGAAATGTAATATATCTATAGTGCATAAAGTAACATGATTTTCTTTTGATCTGTTAAATACAGTAACAAAGAATCATGGAATTATTGTGAATAGTGGTAATGACACATTACTTGCCTAGGACAGATGGTTACTGAATACTGATATAAAAAGAGAGCTGAAAATTACAGTTAAAGAAAATATTTATGACTCTATACATTTTCAAAAATTACTCAATAGAAATTAGCCACAAAAAATATCATTACATCCACATTCATAGAACATGTTTATGCCTTGCATCTGATGCACTTAGGAAATCTAAGGCTATATGCGCACACTGCGTTTTTTGCCACGTTTTTGTTGAGTTTTTTGGTGCAGTTTTGTTGTCAGCAAGTTCTGACTTTTGACTTCCTAGCAAAGTGTGTCAGAATTCAAATTTGCTGTGCACCCCTTGCAGTTAATTTGTCTGCAGGAACACTATAGTGACACTGCTAATTTTAAGGTTATTGTGATGGGATGTGCTGCAGAAGACTGGAGAAGATAGAAGTCTGCAGAGGCGGACTGTGAATGTGAAAAGTCACCATGGTGTCTGGACAGGAAGAAAAAAAGAAAGAAAATTACTCCAATCAGGGACAATATCAACTATACAGTAAAGTACATAGATGTAAATGTTTATTTGTAATACTGACTAGTTTGCGTTAGTACTGTGGTTCCAGTATGGTCCGTAGTTTGATGATGACTGATAACAATAACTCCCAGTATCTCCTACCATTGTTAAGGATACACTAGTAGTTGTAGGTTCATGCAATATAAATGTATATTGGTCTGATCTGACATTACAATTGATGTACCATGTACTGATGGAAATTCTGATGTACCATGTACTGATGACTGTTTTGATGCTGTGTTTCTGTACTGCTAGTGTGACGCCCTGGCCGGGCCAGGTAGTTACAGATAGGCCCCTGCACTACACCTTTCCCTCACAGGTGACATCAGCCAACCTTAAAACCCTAGTCACCCCCCTCAGGGCTAGATGGACACACCAGGGGGCGGAACCAGGTGGTTGGAAGACGCCCACCGAGGAGTCTAGACAGCCCAGGGCGAGAAAACAGTGAGTCTACAGACAGTTCAGTTTTAAAGTTCAAGGAGAGTGGAAGTCAGGCCTGTGTGTCAGGCCTGAAGTAAACTGACTGGTGCCTTTGGCTAGGAGGCAGACGGCGGTCTCTGTCTGCAGAAGATGGCTCAGTGGAACCGAGGTGGACCGGGACAGGGTAGTGGCCCGCCGGTACCGACCCGGGGAACCGAATCTGAAACCGGAGCACACAGGGGGGGTACTCGGACCCTGAAGCTGGGACCAGAAGCGACTGGAACCAGCTAATTAACCGATTGAGGCCAGGACTAGAGGTCCTGTCCCACCCAAAGTCCCGATTGAAGGCAACAGCCCACCGAGGGGGATAAAAGGCCACCACCAGGGCTCAGAGATCCCACGGGCCAGCGTCTGTGGGCAAGGGCTCCTTAGGCCACATCCAGCTGGGAGCGGACTCCTGAAGTTGCAAGCACAGGAATTTCACCATTACACAAACGTGCAGGAGAAAGACAGAGACCACCAGCCGGGTGGGGGACCAGAACGCAGCTGGCTGTGGGTACTGACCACTATCACCTTGGTTTACCAGAGACTTGTGTGTTTCCTTCACTACACCAGCACCCTGCGGTCACCCATCTCCCTGCACCAACAAATCCCAATGGGTCCCAGGGCCACCATCCCTGCCCACGGAGGGGTTAACAACTTGCTGCACAACATCTCCCCCCGGGTTCCCTGTAACTGCAGCAGTGGTGTCCAAACTCACCACATACCGTGGGTGGCGTCACGAACCTAGTACGGCCCAGCCCATACATATATGTCCTACATCCACCACCCCCAAACCATATTCATTCGGAGTGTCCGCGGGATCCCCCGGGTCCGAAGACCCTCGAGCCACCCACCGGATGGCCCGGACCCGAGCAGCGGCAGGCTGCCGGCACGGGGGCGGAACACTAGTGGTTCTGATGATTAATTTCTGCATGTCTTGTGGTTCTGAAGATGAATTTTTCTACTGCTTGTAATTCTAGTGATGTATTTATGCACTGATAGGAGTTCTAGTGATATATTTTGATACTGCTTGTGGTTCTGGTGTTATATTCTTGTGCTGTTATAAGTTCTGATCCTGTACACATGTAACAATCCATAATTTGTAAGATTACGTGATACACGGCTATGCTAATAAAGTATTCTCCCATCTGAATAGTTAAGAGCTTCAATGTTTTTATTTATGTTAGGAGCATTAAAGTGGTTGTCTAAGTTTGTGATGAGTCTGCAGTAACTCTATGTGACTATAAACTTCTGAATTCTCACAGTGTGCGCACTGCAGACTGTCAGGATCTCTGGTGGTTAGAATGGGAGGGTATGAAACCACAGATATGTGATGTACATACATGTGATCACGTGCCAACTAGACATGGGTGGCCAGACACGTCTAGTCAGAATGTGGCCAGAAGTATACAAATCACATACTTGTGCTAACGTGACCATCCATTCTTGCCATTTTCAAGCGTCACACGAGACGATCTATCGTGTGATATGTCGTCGGGGTCACGGTTTTCGTCGTCTCGTGTGACACCTAAGAGCGACTCTTAATCGGTTGTAAATCGTGTATTGTGTACACGTCGCTCATTTTTAAAAATCGTTTAATCTTATTTGCGCAGATTGTTCATCGTATTCGGGGGCGGCACACATCGCTCCGTGTGACACCCCGGGAATGATGAACACAGCTTATCTGCGTCCCGCCGGCAATGCGTAAGGAAGGAGGGGGGCGGGATGTTTACGTCCCACTCATCTCCGCCCCTCCGCTTCTATTGGTCGGCCGCTGTGTGACGTCACAGTGACGCCGAACAACCCACCCCTTCAGGAAGTGGATGTTCGCCGCCCACAGCGACGTCGCTCAGCAGGTAAGTACGTGTGACGGGGGTTTAACAATTTGTGCGACACGGGCAGCGATTTGCCCGTGACGCAGAAACGACAGGGGCGGGTATGATCGCTCGTGCAATCGCACGATAGATTGTATCGTGTGACGCCCGCATAAGCATGAAGTGCATGAGCTATGACAATTCTGAAGCCTGCAGTCACCTAGAGCAATTGCAGAATTTCATGTCAAACCTGGATATACTCTAACTTATAAAATTAAGCACTGGGTCATGCCCAATCCTAACAGTGTGTAATATACTCACAGTCAGGATTGAGCTCTGCTTGCTGGTTCCAGTAGTCATCACTTCACAAATATACGATTCTCATATTTATAGTCATGTCACCGCTTTTCTTCCTACTTTCTCACTGAACATTGAAAGAGTTATGAAGAGCAGCTCGTCGACACACAACTATAAGGGGTACTTTGCACGTTACCGAATCGCTACTGCGATATTGTCGGGGTTAAATCGAAAGTGACGTACATCCAGCGACGGTAACGACGTCGCAACGTGTAAAGCCTAGGAGAGAAGGTGAACGAGCGTGAAACAGTCAAAAATCGGTGATCTGTGTCACGTCGTTCATTTTCACAATGTCGGTGCGTCCGCAGGTACGATGTTGTTTGTCGTTCCTGCAGCTCCACACATCGCTGTGCGTGAAGCCACAGGACCAACAAACATCTCCTTACCTGCGCCCGCCGTCCACCAGCAATGCGGAAGAGAGAAGGTGGGCGGGATGTTTACATCCCACTCATCTCCACCCCTCCGCTTCTATTGGCCGCCTGCCGTGTGACGTAGGGAAGGTAAGTGCGTGTGAATCTGCCGTAGCGATAATGTTCGCTACGGCAGCTATCACAAGAAATTGCATGTGTGGCGGGTACTATCGCGCTCGGCATCGCTACCATCGGCTAGCGATGTCGCAGCGTGCAAAGTACCCCTAAGTGTGCAAATTGCATATGAATGATTGGTCACAGGGGCGTAACGACCGCGGTCGCAGAGGTCGCCACTGCGACCGGGCCCACAGGGTTATAGGGGCCCGGCAGCCGCTCTGCAGAGCCGGCTGCCGGGCCCCTATGTGTAGTGCTGCTGTGTAATGGCCGACTACGCGACCGTCAGGGGGCCGGCCTGTGAGAGGGGCTCTCTGACCTGCGGCAGAGCAGAAGTGCCACGCAGGGTTGAGCTCTATATTGAGCCATCACCACTATTCTCAAGTGCCATATGTCTCCCCTGATGAACATATGATGTCAAACGCGTCGGGAGGCACTTGGTCTGGACTTTAGGGCTAGCCACAACAGGGCCAGCTGTGGACTGCCCTTGTCAGGGCGGGAGCTTTATGTGGAAAAAGGGTCAGCTTAATCCCTAACAGGGTCAGTGACCAAGCCACTTCTCCCGTCATACTGACATATGGATTTCAGCAACACAGGAGAACCTTGACCCCTATCGGGATACAAGATTTGGGTGAGATTATTCCATTTATCTGTCTTTAACATCATTGCATTATCCATAATTTCGGTTGATTGATCGACTAAGTGGTTGCTGTATGTACTATACTTACCAAGAGTTACCATCTATTGGATACCGCAATTTTATTATATATGCCTACTAAGGTGTCCCTCAGTCTGTGAATTCACAGCGTGTGATCTATAAGCTGTGTAGGTATCTATATATGCCTAAAATCATCATTTATGATAGACCTTGTCTGGGGTGTTTGACATAGACCTCTTATATTATTGCAGGTCATATATATCCATCATTCCCACAGCTATCAACTTTGGAGGGGACACTCTTATATAGGACACCTCACCCTTCCGTTCACCTGTGTTATATGGTATGGGCGAATTAAATATTCACCCTTTTTGAATGAAGGTGACGGCGCCATAATCCTTGATTGGCCTCATCATTTTCAGGTTTTAAATCGGTGTGTGGATCACGGTTTTCACTTTTGTAATTGATATTATTGAACCCAATTAAAAGTTAAGTTTTAATGTCACATGTTGCTATACTCACAGAAATTATACATGTAAGAGTTCTCTTTTGCTACCTACTGGTATTGATATCTTTGCTATTTCTAGACTTTGACAGAAGGATGTGAAGGGGTGCAGAGTGTTTGAGAGGGGTAAGTTGGGGTACAGGCAGGGTGAGATATGTGGGGCAGGGTGTGAGACATATGAGGGTGTAGTGTGTGTGATATGAGGGTGCAGGCTGGGTGTGTGACATATGGGGGCAGGGGCATAACTACCGCGGTCGTAGGGGTTGGAAGGAGATACATAGAGGCCCTGGGGGGGCTGGCTGCATGACACATGGAGGCCCTGGTGGGGCTGGCTGCATGACACATAGAGGCCCTTGGGGGGCTGGCTGCATGACACCTGGGGGGCTGGCTGCATGACACATGGAGGCCCTGGTGGGGCTGGCTGCATGACACATGGAGGCCCTGTTGGGACTGGCTGCATGACACATGGGGGCCCTGGTGGGGCTGGCTGCTTGACACCTGGGAGGATGGCTGCATGACACATAGAGGCCCTGGGGGGGCTGGCTGCATGACACCTGGGGAGCTGGCTTCATGACACATGGAGGCCCAGGGGGGGCTGGCTGCATGACACATTGAGGCCCTGGGGGGGCTGGCTGCATGACACCTGCGGGGGCTGGCTGCATGACACATGGAGGCCCTGGTGGGGTTGGCTGCATGACACCTGGGGTGGCTGGCTGCATGACACATGGGGGCCCTGGTGGGGCTGGCTGCTTGACACCTGGGAGGCTGGCTGCATGACACATAGAGGCCCTGGGGGGGGGCTGGCTGCATGACACATGGAAACCCTGGTGGGGCTGGCTGCATGACACATAGAGGCCCTGGTGGGACTGGCTGCATGACACCTGGGGAGCTGGCTTCATGACACATGGAGGCACAGGGGGGGCTGGCTGCATGACACATTGAGGCCCTGGGGGGGCTGGCTGCATGACACCTGCGGGGGCTGGCTACATGACACATGGAGGCCCTGGTGGGGTTGGCTGCATGACACCTGGGGTGGCTGGCTGCATGACACATGGAAACCCTGGTGGGGCTGGCTGCATGACACATAGAGGCCCTGGGGGGACTGGCTGCATGACACCTGGGGAGCTGGCTTCATGACACATGGAGGCCCAGGGGGGGCTGGCTGCATGACACATTGAGGCCCTGGGGGGGCTGGCTGCATGACACCTGCGGGGGCTGGCTGCATGACACATGGAGGCCCTGGTGGGGTTGGCTGCATGACACCTGGGGTGGCTGGCTGCATGACACATGGAAACCCTGGTGGGGCTAGCTGCATGACACATAGAGGCCCTAGGGGGGCTGGTTGCATGACACCTGGGGGGGCTGGCTGCATGACACATGGAGGCCCTTGGGGGGGGCGGCTGCATGATACATGGAGGTCTATGGGACTGCATAATAAACATAAAGGACACCTTATACATGGACTAGGGGTGCATTATACATGGAGATCTATGAAGCTGCATTATACAAAATGAAGGACACCTTATACATGGAATATAGGGGTGCATTATCCATGGAGGAGTATGGGGCTGCATAATCCAATATGATGATTTATGGGGCTGCATTATAATACATATAGGACTATGGGGGCTACATTATAATATATGGAGAACTATGGAGCCTACCTTATACATGGACTATGGGGGTGCATTATAAAACATGGAGGACTGTGGTGCAGTATAAAATATGGAGGACTATGGGGTGAATTATAATACATCAAGAACTATCGGAAATGCATTGTAATACATGGAGAACTATGGGGGTGCATTCTAATATATGAAGGGTTATGTGGGACCCTTTATACTATATGGAAGGCTATGTGGGGGCTATTATAGTATTTGGAGAACTATATACAAGGGAGGACAAAGATACAAGCATGGGATGGTAATCTTTTGTGGTGACGGGGAAAAAGGCTCTTTCCCTCAGCACCCAGCTTTTCCATGCTCTGCTGTACATCTTTTTTAGCACCCAGCTTTCCCATGCTCTGATATGGGAAAGCTGGGTGCTGAAGGTAAGATGTATGGCAGAGCATGGGGAAGCTGGGTGCCGAGGACAAGATGGACAAGACAAGACAAGATCGATATCAGAACATAGCAAAGCTGGGTGCTGATAGAGGAATTTCAGATCATGGGAAACCTGGGTGCTGTGGGTAAAAGCCAAGTGTCAGCGTCATTATCATGTACCCCGAGTGTCAGTGTAATTATCCCATACCCTAAGTGTCGGGGTACATCGAGGGGGGGCCCCAGTCCAAATTTCGCATCAGGGCCCATCAAACTCTAGTTACGCCACTGATTGGTCACATGACGTCTACTCACACTGCTTGGGGGGGGGGGGAGGCCAAACTGAATTCTTACCCTGGATGCTGGAAAACCTAGATACACCCCTGAGTAAAGGAACAGTAAGGGAATAATGGAGGTATAATAAACACTGCGATGTCACAATCCAGGTGAAATAAATGCTATGATGTGACAATACGGATATCAGAATACAGTGATGGCACAATATAAAGGTAATAAATAATGATTTCTATGCACACATAACAAAGGCAATAAAGGGTAATAACCAAAGTGATGTAGCACAGAAATAAATGTCAGAGGGCATGGAGTATGCAAACGGTGATTCCAAGTGCGTTAAAATTGCAAAAAATATCAATTCCACAATTATTTTTTTGGTTTTTTTGTCTATCATGTTCACTATATGGTAAAACTGACCTGGCAATAGGATTCTCTAGGTGAGTACGAGAACATAGATGCCAAACATGTATGGTTCGCTTTCAATTTAACTAGTGAAAAAAATCCTGATATTTGTAAAAAAAACTTTTTTGCTTTTGGTGCCATTTTTTGAGACCTGAAAGGTTATTATTTTTCTGGATGAGCGGCTTATGTTTTGAGCCTTGAACTGACATTTTTACTAATACAATTTGTGAGCAGATGCGATGTGTTAATGGACTCTTATTGTAATTTATTGCAATGTTGCGGTGACCAAAAAAATGTAATTCTGGCGTTTTGAGTTTTTTAAGTTGTTTACCGATCAGATCAATTTATCTTATACTTTGATAGATCATGCATTTCTCACACAGCGATACCAAATATGTGTATTTTTAAAAAAATTGTTTTATTTTCAAAGGAGCAAAGGGGGGTGATTTGAACTCTGGTGTTTTCTTTTCTTTCATATTTTTAAAACTTTTTTTCACTTTTTATTGTATTTTCTAATTAGCTCTGCTCTGCATAGATGAAATCATGACCTCCTATGCACACTGGCTCACATCTGGAGTTCAAAAGAAGTTTGTCATGACAGACATAGGGGTCATTAGCTGATTCCTGGCTGTCATGACAACCCATAGTCGCCCTGCAATCATGTCACGGGGCTGTCGATGGGAGCGGGAAATTACCCATTCCCTGCGCAAGTTAAATCCCGCTGTCAGAGATTGAAAGTAAGATTTAACTGGTTAACAGCCACGGTCGAATCTCCAATCCACCTGCAGCTGTTAGGGGTACTTTGCACGTTGCGACATCGCTACTGCGATCT
This sequence comes from Anomaloglossus baeobatrachus, assembly GCF_048569485.1. NCBI lineage: Eukaryota > Metazoa > Chordata > Amphibia > Anura > Aromobatidae > Anomaloglossus > Anomaloglossus baeobatrachus. Next base: position 579,600,910 of record NC_134353.1, on the reverse strand, counting down.
CATCGGGGTCAAATCGAAAGTGACGCACATCCGGCGCCAGTAATGACGTCGCAACGTGTAAAGCCAAGAAGCACCGATAAACAATCGCAAAAGCGTCGAAAATCGGTGATCTGTGTAGTGTCGGTCATTTCCATAATTTCGCTGCAGCGACAGGTACAATGATGTTCCTCGTTCCTGCGGCAGCACATATCGCTGTGTATGAAGCCGCAGGAGCGAGGAACATCTCCTTACCTGCATCTCGCCTGCAATGAGGAAGGAAGTAGGTGGGCGGGATGTTTATGTCCCGCTCATCTCCACCCCTCCGCTTCTATTGGCCGCCTGCCGTGTGACGTTGCTGTGATGCCGCATGACCCGCCCCCTTAGGAAGGAGGCGGGTCGCTAACCAGAGCGACGTCACAGGGCAGGTAAGCGATAATTTTCGCTACGGCAGCTATCACAAGAGATCGCATCTGCGACGGGGGCGGGGACTATCGCGCTCGGCACCGCTGCAATCGGCTAGCGATGTCGCAGCATGCAAAGTACCCCTTAGAGGCACATGATGGCAGATCAGATGAATCAACATTTGCAAATAAAGATGTGTGCTCATCATGCATCGAAATAAGGGACATGTCCTATAATGTACTGTAAATATACATCAAAGGTTGTGAATGGGTTCATTGTATCACTTAATATTGAGCAGAATTAAGTATGCTGACACTTCTCTTATATACCGTATAAGCCCCTACATCGCCCCTATGTATAGTATGACCAACTTAGCTCCCCTATATACAGTATGAGCCCCCCACAAGCTCCTCTATATACATTATGAGACCCCCAGATATCTACCTAAAAACAGTGTGAGCACCCACATACCATCCTAGATACAGTTTGAGCCCTCACATGCCTCATATATAGAGTATGAGCACCCACACAGCTCCCTATATACAAGATGAGCCCTCATATAATTCCCTATATACAGTATGAGCCACATATAGCTCCATAAATACAGTATGAGTCTTCAAATAGCTTATATATACAGGATGAGCCCTCACATACCCATATATACAGGTTGAGCCTTCAGATCACCCCCTTATATACAGTATGAACCCCCACATAGCCCCTCTACATACAGTATGAGATCCCCCAGATAGCTTACTATTTACAGTATGAGCCCAAATATACCACCCTAGATACAGTATAAGCCATCACATAGCCCCCTATATACAATAAGAGCCCCCTCATAGTTGCCTATATGTAGGAAGAGCCCTCATATAGGTATGTGCCTTCAAATAGCCCATATATACAGGATGAGCCGTCACATAGCTCCCAGTATACAGTATGACCCTCACATAGCTGTAGGAGGTGGGCGAGCTATGTCCACTCCTACATAAAAGTGCTATGGTATCATAAATGTATATAAAAATGTATTGTATGTAATGTAGGATGTAGCAGAGCTCAACGTGAGCGGTGTTCGGTTCCACTTTGCTGACACAGGTATTATATGTTTTATAGTAAGGAAATGGATTTGATTATATGCATGTTTTGGAGTGGTCTAAATACTGTGTAATGTACAATGTAAAGTGCTGCCCCCTCGTGCTGTGTGAGGTGGGAGATGTGGTACAGAGAGCCAGAAGTATGGTAGATAAAGGGTTAAGACTAAGATAGATATAGTACTAATAGATAGGATGTTTTAGTGTAGTGTAACTGGGGACCAAGTGTGCAGAGTGGGATGTCAGTGGTAGTTAGTTAGTTTGTTAGCTAGAGCAGGAACAGCAAGGGTGAGCAGTGGAATGGTTACCAGGGAGACGGAGACAAGGAGGGAGGAGTGAGCAGAGTTGGATGAAGCAGACAGGAGGTTTAAGTTGACTTTAGTGGCAGAAGTTCTACTGTGCGGACAGGGCCCTGAGCTAGGGCCTGTCCAGGAAGGGAGGAATGCCCCCGTGTGTCAAGACCTCCACCTATGGATGAGCTGTAGAATGTCCTGAGATTGGTGGGACATCGGGCTATAGACACACCACCGGCAGAACCCTAAACTGGTCGGGAGATGCTAAGTCGACCGAGGGCCTGAGTGAGACACGGCAACCGCAAGGAATGGTTACAGGGGGAGGAAGCACATATAGAATTCAGCTGCTGGAAGATAGTTCCCATGGAGAGTGCCAGCAAAATGCAAATTCCCATCCGGGAGAGCAGCAACAGCATAAGTGGCCCTAATGCGGGCGCCACACGGTACGATCTATCGTGCGATCGCACGAGTGATCGTACCCGCCCCTGTCATTTGTGCGTCACGGGCAAAGCGCTGCCCATGTCGCACAAAGATGTTAAACCGACGTCACACATACTTACCTGCTGAGCGACCTCGCTGTGGGCGGCGAACATCCTCTTCCTGAAGGGGGAGGGACGTTCGGCGTCACAGCGACGTCACACAGCCGCCGGCCAATAAAAGCGGAGGGGCGGAGATGAGCGGGACATGAACATCCCGCCCATCTCCTTCCTTACCTGCGGGACGCAGGTAAGCTGTGTTCATCGTTCCCGGGGTGTCACACGGAGCGATGTGTGTTGCCCCGGGTACGATGAACAACTGTCGCCATGAAAAATAAACGATTTTTTAAAAATAAGGGACGTGTACACGACTCATGATTTGTGACCGATTCAGCATCGCTCGGAGGTGTCACACGAAGCGACGTTGCAAACAATGCCGGATGTGCGTCACGAAAACCGTGACCCCGACGATGCCTCACACGATAGATTGTCTCATGTGACACCCGCATAAGAGGCCTGAAGTACGGGAGAAGTGGGATCTACAATAAAATAGCTCTTATTTGTTTACAAGAGACAAGTGTATGCTTTATGTCACCCTCTCCGTCTATGAGGACCAAGCAAGTCAAGATGGAGGCAACACTGGGCGTAATAAAAAATGCCTCACTCCCCAGCAGGAGCATCACACGAACAGATACATTTAATGAAGCAAGGGGAAGCATTGCATTCCATCACCTGGCTCCCCTCTTCATAGCTACCCTACATAAAGGATGAGCCAACACACAGTCCCCTCTATATACAGTATGACTCCTCCCATAGACACTATATACAGGATAAGCCCTCACATAACCCCTATATACAGAATGGTCCCTCACATAGCCCCCTACATACATTATGAGCCCCCACATAGCTTCCTAGATACAGTGTGAGCCATCACATTTGTGCCCAATACACAGAATGAGCCCTCACATAGCCCCTATATACAGTATGAGCCCTGAAATAGCCCTATATATAGTATAAGCCATCAAACAGCCCTATATATACAGTATGAGCCCTTCAACAGCCCCACATATACAGTATGAGCCCTCGCATAGCCCCTATGCTTACTTCCCTCCTGTTCCCCTCTGCTCTGTCCCCCGTGGATCCACTTGTGGCTGACACGTATCCACTTCTTCTTGTGGCTGGAGTGCATGTCAACGTGTCAACATGCCGCAGAAGAAACAACGGGAGCTCCCCTGGCCGTGCGCTGCTATTCTGCATTGCTTGCTAACAGCAGAGCTCCAGGAAAGTTCTTAGCCTGGAGATATGTGCTGCTGCAGTAGCCCAGATTGCCCTCATTATAATCTGCTTATGGACTTTTACAATATGTCACTTTAGGAACATGTCAATATTGGACATAAATTACATGGGGAAAAATGACAGTGCATATACAAGGTGGACATAAAATAACGTAAGGTGTTTGGAGCCGTGTGCTACTGACCCAGTGGACAGAATTGGCTGAAAATTGGTATGTATGGCATGCTATTCAAGGCATGGGGAAATAGCACAGCGACACTTACAGCACCACTTTTTCCCCTAGTAGGGAGTTTTGGTATAAACAAGGATGCAGGGCCTACCCCCTTAGGGACCCAGAACCCCACTGCCGGTACCACAAAAGGTGAAGGGGACCTGGAGGCGAAACCAGCCAGCCTCGGCAACCAGTTAACATCTCAAGTGAGTAAACCAGTTGCACTGAATACCTCTCTGGACTCCTTCTACCAACGCCCACTGCACCATACACCCCTGGGGCAAAATCTTACTTGCGGAGGGAGTACCACACTAGCTGCTAATACCACCAGCTACAGTAGAGACATCCTGCAGCGGCGACCCAGAGCACGGAATCAGCTAACGGCCACCATCATGACATTCCCAAGACGTACACTGCCCGGAACCAAGTACCCCATATCCCTGGGTGCTACAGTAGCATATGTTGACATGCTGCAGTTGTAAGAATCTGTAGCATAAGTTGATATGCTGCAGTTGTAAGAATCTGTAGCATATGTTGACATGCTGCAGTTTTAAAATACAAACAGTAGGCTAAATTCCACACAGATATTTTCTTATAGCATGTGGATAAGATTTGCTAAATTCTTATTCACTTTGCTGCTATTTAACACTAGAAGTCCCAGAAATTTCGAGCTCCTTCCTGAAGACCTGAAAGAGGGTCAAATGACCCAATACAATAAACTGAATAGAACTAACTAGAAACTAAATGGCTAAACTCAATGGAAAACAACAACCTTCTGTGGTGCGACAGTAATGGCCTTAATTACAGAACAAAAAAGGGTGATTATAGGATGTTAGCTAAAATCCTTCAGGTCATTCGACCCGTCTCTGGGTTTCAAAGGTAGAAATATTAAATGACTCCTCTCTGGGTCTTCTAGTGTTAACACACTAATGATTTTTTGAGCAAAATGTCCAGATGGACCTCCATTCACTAGGAGGTTTTGTAAGTCTTCCCAAATATTGAATGCTGGTTTAGCAGAGAATTTAACTGTCCCTTGGATTTTTGGGATAGACTTGCCTCTTTCCTGCTACAGATCAGCACATGTATTAGACCCAATCAATGAGGATAATCTGTGTGACGCTATTTACTCCAATGTCATGTTTTGTAAGAAAACCTCCGGTCTTTTGGGGATTTTCAGTCCAGTGGCTGGTCTTACCAGTGACTGACAGCTTTCTTTATATAATTGTGTATATAGAGATAACTGTAAAGCACTAAGAAAAAAGCCCACTGGCCCGGAAATCCCAAAGCAATCAAATCAGTTGTACCGTGGGTAGAGAAATAAGAAACTTTTTATTTTTATCTATATTCTTATTATGTAGATGTAACACCTCTGTAGCATGGTCATTGTACATTACAGGGTATTGTATAATATCCTTTCCCGGGTGCAGGAGGAGGTAAGTTCACACACACACACACACACACACACACACACTCACTCACACACACACACTCTCTCACACACACACACACACACACACACCACATCACCGGGAAGGGGTTAATAGATGTTTGCATGACTCATCCTGTCTCCTAAATGAGCAGGAAGCAGGTGGCATCACACAGATAGGTCAACATGACAACGTTCTGGTAGGGTGGGGGCCTGAGCTAGGGGTGAGCTGGAGAGAAGGTAGGAAGTCTAATCAGAACCGTCTGGAATGTGAACAAAGACAGACCTCTGCAGGGGTAGCTCCTGTAGAGGGGAACCAGCCAGACCAGGGGCTAGTAACACCTGGAGGAAGGGAATGGCGACAGGTACTGGGGATCATAGAGAATGTACCTGGTGGTGCCTAAGAAAGAGGCCTGATTCTATCAGGGGGCACTGCCGGGGTAGGGAAAAGATACAGAGAGGCGGTGAGTCCCCAAGAAGCTTCATGCCACGGGGACGGCAACCAAATGCACGAGACAGAGAGACCCTCAGATAATCTTACCAGACCCTGCCTCCGACCTGCCCGGTACCGACCGGAGGCTACAACGGCGAGGAACGACACCCGGTTGCGATGTTTGAAAAGACCGGTGAATAAAAAGGAACTGGAACTCGCACTCAGTGACTCTTGTGAGTAAATGCCGCCACCCTGTGCACCGATGCTCCCGTGGACGGCCACCCTCAGTTCTCACCAACCTCCCAGGGATTCCCCGCTCCACTCGTGGGGAGCAATTCCATCTTAGCTGCCCGCAACCCCTGCCCCGGAAAGAGACTGTGCAGCGGCAGCTAAAAATCTGGCCACATACCACTGGTGGCGCAGCTTGAACCTCCGTCCTCATCCCATACCGTTCCTTGGGGAGAGGAGAGTTGCAGGGGGAGGGGGTCCACGGCGGAGGAGACCGAGACCCCAGTCACCGCTGCAACCGGCGACGTGCTTCGAGGAACCGCGTTACCCTCTTTCCATTACCCCCTTGTCATATCTAACTACTGTCTTTTAATGAAACACGCTGGGGTCACGGAAGCCGGGTCAGGCCACTCACAGCTCGACCCCAAACACCACCGGCCTGGTGACCGTGCGAGCCCTGCAACCCCCGCCGTGGGCGTTTCATAGACATTAGAAAGTGAATTCCTAACATAGATGGCATATTCATATCACATAAGGAGGAAAATGACATCTAATTGCATATCATTGTGTGACTATAGAAGAGGAGATAATACTAAGAATGAAATGCCAAATGCATGAGTAGTCTGTTGTTTCTTGTGTAATCATCTGCTTCTTCAAGGTCACTCATTTTATATATATATATATATATATATATATATATATATATATATATATATACATACTGTATATACATATCAGATGAAAATAAAAACCACTTCAGGAAGAAAAGAAATCTTTATGAAACACCATTAACCCAATCCTGCCAATTTATATTTTTGCAGTTTAATTTTTCCCTCACTTTCTTCCAAGAGGCATAACTTTTTTCCCTTTTGAGGGTGTCAAAAATTATCCATTCTTCAGTTGTTAAACTTCTGAAGGCCCCACTTATCGATACTTCCCGTATCATATTGCTGTCACCCCAGTCAGTGCTGTGCAGGTTTGAACATTTTACTTCCATTTGTGACTGCAGTTAGTAAAACAATGGCTGCCCCACTTGTGATTTGAATAAAAGAATTGATTGTTTTTTTATAGTCCAAAAGTGTCTAGTGCCTATAGTTTTCGAATACTGTGCACAGTATGGAGAAAGTGTTATGTCACAAAAAAGGGGGTATGAATACATAGAGTAATAAAAGGATGGTCACAAAAGCATCAGCCATGAAGGAGTCAGATGCCAGTCCACATTCATGACTGATGGCAACTTTGAGCGTGCACATGAACGTATTCTGATGAAAATGACTATCATCTGTTTGATTCCCTGAAAGAAGCCCTATGAGAATTAAGATACATTTTGGAAGAAGACGTGAATACAGCGATACATTTGTGTCTCACAGTTCATCCTAACATTTTTTATGAGGAAATATAAAGAGTCATGGACAGCACTCTGCTACTCCCAATCATCAGGACAATTAGGCAATTGAGCGATGATTAATGGACAAGACTGTGGCTGTTTCTTCTATTACCCTGATTATTGAGGAGCTCACAGTTAGGGTATAGTATCTATACAACCAATTCCAAAGCATGGAATATATATATACAGTATCAGGGTCGGTCTGGCCCCCCGGGGTAGCGGGGAATCCCCCGGTAGGCCCCGGACCCTCAGTGGGCCCCTGTGCCATATATAGTGGGGCCACCAGTTTCTCAGGACCGGCATTATGTGCAGCAGACTGGACAGGGCCCTCACGCTCTGATGCCCCCCCCACGCTCTGGGGGCCTCCAGCCTTTCACTCACAAACTGCAGCGATAGCAGAAGTTCCGTACTATCGCTGCAGTTTCCGCGGTAGCAGAAGGACCTGTGGTGACTTCACAGTCATGTGATATCACTGTAGGTCCTGCACTGTGGAAGTCCCAGACCTGTCCTGGAGACCGCGCCACTATTCAAATGTACGCGCATCTTTCAGACGCGTGTACATTTGAACAGTGCGGCCGGTGACATGACTAAGGCGGAGGAGCAGCTCAGCCCCGCACCAACACAGCGGTCGTCATCACACTTCTGCCAGAGCAGCAGAGAAGAGGACGCGCAGGCTGCAGGTAAGCGCTCAGGAGTAGAGTTGAGGAGGTTCATCAATTTCAAATTCGAGTGATTTTGGGCGACATTCAAGTAATTTGACGAACTCGAACGATTTGTTTCAAGTTCGGCTGTTCGAGTTACGTTCGATAACGGTTCGATCACCAAAAAGCGTAGCTAGTTACTAGCTGGCTTTTCACTGTAATTCTGTGAGTCACTGTGAATCATGATATTATCAAAATTCAGCGTATAGTGTGCGGGGGGGGATGGGGTTTAGATCAGTGCTGCTGCAGCGTGCTGAAAGAATGGCGATCGCGATTTTTTTTTTTCCCCTAACCGCACGTACAGTGGGGCGGGCCAGGCTGTCAGCCAATCACAGACACACACACAGCAAAGTGGATTTTTGTCAAACAAGCAACGGTATGTGTCATTGGCTGTGCATGTCACATGTCTTTGCCCTATAAGACCCGGCCATTGTCCCCGTCCCCGCCATTATCTCTCTGCTATGGGTGGGTGAAAGTCACTCAGTCACTGCTCCCGCTCCCGCTGCTGCTGCTGTGTGCGCTATAAACTTATACAGTGCAATCTACACATCGCTTTAGGGATTAGGGACTACTTGTAATTTCAGCCCTTTTCAGGGCTACATTACAGCCGTTCATAGCCATTTCTGCTAGGCAGGTATGTGCCAGCGCTGTGCAGGGGTTTATATCACAGCGTCTGGCTAAATCAGCTCAGGCAATTCCTTGGGGCATTGTTTCATTGGCAGGGATAGAAAGTGAGGCTTCCTATGCTGACAAGCTAGCTACAGTACCTGTACATTCTACACACCTCTCCATTTTTGCTTTGCAGTTTTAATTGCAAAAAGTGCTGCCACTTTTAGGGGCATACTAAATTTGTCTGGGATACTAACTTAGGGTTCCTCTGCTGTCAAGCAAGGTACACCAAGTGTGCATTCTACACACCTCTCCATTTTTGCTACGCAATTTTAATTTCCAAAAGTGCTGACACTTTTAGGGGCATACTAAAATTGTCTGGGATACTAACTTAGGGTTCTTCTCCTGTCAAGCAAGGAACACCAAGTGTGCATTCTACACACCTCTCCATTTTTGCTACGCAATTTTAATTGCAAAAAGTGCTGACACTTTTAGGGGCATAGTTTCATTGTCTGTGATATTCAGTGTTGGCTCTTCAGCTGTCAATAAAGCTAGACCAACTCTGCATTGTACACCACCTCTCCATTTCTGCTACACAATTTTTAACTGCAGGTAGTCCAGTCAATCTGTGACGAAGGTGCAGGCGTGGATATAATGTTGCCTTCATCCAAAGGTGGTTCTCTCGAGAGCTCAACACCACCACTTCAAAAACAACTGATGACCTGCCAATCACGCTGCCTGTTGCGGGAAAAGGGGTGGAAGGTCAGCGTCAAAAAGCATGTGTGACTGATGATCACACAGTCACAGAGAATGAAGAGCACGCAGATGCCATTGATGGGGCAGACGGTGGTTACACAGCCCCGCTAGGCCGCATTGTAGCACAGTGAACTTCCCATTGTGACTTATGCTTCATTTAAAGTTGTGTACAGGGTGTTCTCCCCAGTATACAGCAAAACCACGCACTGGGAAAAGGACTCTAGGCAGTTGGGTTGATAAATGATTGTTTAACTTTACTAAAACAAACAATAACAACCATGCATAAAACTGAAATAATAGAACAATCTATTCACAAGTCCAAAAGCCTACACCCCTATGCTGCGACACTCGTAATGGCGATTTATACCCCCTTCTCACCAACCTTTGCCTAAACAAGGGACTATCTAAACAGTTGCCTACTACCTGGTAATCCCTCTGCGTAGCAGTAGTAATTTTGTGTGTGTGTGTGTGTGCGCGAACACGACTTACCAGTGGCGCATCACAAGAGCTTACAACATATCTACTGTGAGGTAGCGACCACCAATGTGGTAAATGGTCGCTATATGTCACATTGGAGAAGGTACCTGCGATATCTAAATGGAAGAGGTTGCTATGGGACTTGTAGTCCACAAAGGCTTCTTGCTACACATAAGGGTCAGGTTCCCTTTAATAATCCCAGGGTGCTGTGCAGGGCTGAGATTCACAGACCTCCACCGGTGGGTGTGGCCAGCTTGATTTAGGAGACTGGCAGTGTGTGTTCGAGAGAGTGAGAGCAGAGCCGAGAGCTCTGCATGGAGCAACCTGTGTGGAGGCTGAGCACAGGACTCCGATATTAAGTCTGAGACAAGACTGAGGTGAGTGCAGCCAGACCAGGGCTGTAGGGCCGAACCTCTCCTGGAGGAGACACAGACCCAGTGGTCTGCAGAGGGCCCTGGGGCCGAGAAGGAACCTCAGCTAGAGGTGTCTGCTACCAGGTGCCAGAGAGTGAGGAAAGTGGTTAAACTTCCACTATGAACTTGCAGAGCCTGTTGTGTAAGCTGCAGAGCAGGAAACTGAAGAGAGTTCAGGCCTGTGTGGAACTATAACACAGGTCTGTGGACCCCCGGAAATAGCAAAACTGAGTATAGTAAGACCGTCTCTTACGGCAAGCAGTGCCTGTGTGACGGGGAACCGTATGGACTGTGAGTAACCCGGCTGTGTACCGGATGACTTTATCTGTACAGCGAGGACAATAAAGCTGTTTGGATTGGACTATTTTGGGTCACTGCCTCTTTGTCGTCCTGGGGGACCCCCACCCCGCTACACTACCTAAACATAGACAAAACCCATTAACCCCCCTGAATACCCTTGTTAGCTGAAGCCTCACAGATAAGGCAGATGATAACAGTGGTAAGTCAAACCACACAGCTCAACAACACAGTCGGGGAAATCTTGTAAATCAACAGTCAATGCAACAATGTTTTGCTGTCCCTCTAGGATTTTAACTGTATCTGACAAATTGACAGAGCAGAAGCAGCAAGTCTTATTGTCTATATAGTCGGTCTAAGCAGAACAGATATGTGTTTTGTTAACAAAACAAAGTGTTGCGTGCACGCTTTATGTCTGGGCCCAGCCTACCATACTCGGGTACTGTGATGTCCAGTTGCCATAAATACAGAGTTTACAATCCTCTCACCGTAAACAGTATAGACAGCACAAATTGTCGGTCTCCAGCACAGGATGCTGCTCACAGGTGTTACAGTCCTCCTCACCAAACTCCAACACGAGTCTCCTCACAATCCATCGACGTGTTTCCGCGGTGGCTCCTTGCTGTAACGCACACCTTTAGCTTTTCCTTCAGTTCACAGACAGCACCTCCTCCGGTCTCCAAGTCCACAGCTGAAGACCGTTTTGCTATTTCTATAGTGACCAAACTGTCAAAGGCAGATGCAAAAAAACAGCAGACCCTTGTGGGTAGTCTGCAACAATGCATACAATGAACGGCAAATAAGCATGTTGCATTCACAGTGGATAAAGCTCATCAATACACCGTCACACTATCACTTCATATCCATGTGACAGTTCATGGACGAAGTACTCAAAGTAGTGAGTTTTTGGCCTCTACTTAGAGATTGGTGACAAATCTTACAGATGACATGACTTGGGTGATCTTTTGCGATGTAAAAAAAGCCCCAGGCTAGGCAAGGCTTACAGCCCATGCGACCTGCAGAGCCACCACGACTTCTGCTCAGAGGCAGAGTTGTGGCTGAGGATTCAGTTGTTGACGTGCTTCCAGTACTTTGTCTCTGTCCATGAAGACGCAACCTAACCTCGTCGTCAGTAGCATCCTCCTCCACCTCCTCTGCTGACCTCATCAACTGGCTGACTGTGGTTTGACAGTAAGTGGGGTCTCTAACCTCATCATCACTCTGTGTGTTTTCACTCCCCTCGTCCTGACTTCTCCGAGCCAACCTCTTCCTACCCTGACCGAATAGTAAAGTTGTCGTTCCAATCAGGTACCTGAGTCTCATCAGCATGTTCCCCATTGTCTCCACCAGGAGGATTTATAGTTTGGGAATGAGGGTGTACATTATGCTCAGAACCTTCTTCATCGGGGCCTGGATCCGACTCACAAAGCTTCTGGGCATCAGTGCACATCGTTTACTTGTCTGGTCTCACTGCAGCTTTGGAGCAGATCTCTGATTCCCAGGCTACAGTGTGATTGAACAGCTCTGCAGACTCAACCATCTCTGTTACCCCATACTCAGCAGGGCTGGTGGAAACTTGAGAGCTGTTAGGAAGCAAGTGCGATTGGGTTGACACCACAGAGGAATGGAGTATTTTAGATATTGAAGTTGAGGTGGAGGAGAGGCCACTTGATGGAGCACTTGAGATCCATTGAAGCAGCTGGTGTTTTGGTGCCTCATCTACATTTGTTAGCGATGGTCGTGTCCGTGAAAAAAGGGATCATATCAGGTTATCCACGGGAAGAGGTACACCTGTTATTTTGGCTGGTAGTTGGTGTTACGAATCGGTGCCGCCGTAAACGCAAGCAGCCTGCTGCGGTTCCAGTTGCACCAACGCGTCAGCTGCCATTTTGGGCTGTGCCTCGGGTTGCCCAGCTGGCTGCTTTAGCCTCCACGTCTAAGTGTGGAGAGGCGGCTAGTGCGCATGCGTGTGCCGATTTACCCCAGCCTAAGTCCAGTGTTTTGCCTAGTGAGTATGCTCAGCTGACTGTGCCATTCCTGAGGCTAAGTCCTTAGTTCGGGCTACAGCGCATGCTCCCACACTTAGTGCGAAAAGCCTCTTTGCACAGGTACTTAGACTCCGTGCCGTGTCTAAGTCCTGTGTTGAGCCTACAGAGCATGCAGAAGCTGTCTGTTTTCTGAGACAGTTGTTCAGGCTACTGAGCATGCTCAGGCACTTAGTGCATCAGAGACTAGGTCCGTTAAGGAACTCACTGGCCATGTGCGTGAGGCAGCAGTCCATGATAGTCCAGAAGGCATCAGGTGTCCTGATGATGTGGCCACTGCGGACTGGCTCACAGAGGCCCGCCCCTATGATTTGGCACCTCATCATTGTTCGTCAGACGATGACTGGTGAGGTGTTTGGGGTGTGGCTGCCATGAGGTCATCATTGAAGTGGTGGTTACGGATAGGCTGCTGGTTATGTCACTGATGACGTGGCACTTTGTTATTGGCCGCTGGAGGTGCATTGTGGTCCACCCTGGGTTTGGGCGGACCCAGGTTATAAAAGGGGCTGTAGACAACAGGCAGGTGCGCAGTCTTCTGTTATGCTCAGACGGAAGACACCTCCATGTGTTGAACCCATTGCGGCTTTATGCCAGAGGTAGGCAGGGATAGGGCGTCGGTGCAGGACGCCACCACACTTGGTAATGCAGAATGGTTACGACCAGCTCCTGTCCTACCAGTCCTGCTAGTGCAGCCCAGTGGCATTAACTGAGCTGCTACTGCTGCTGCGCCTGCTGTCCACAGGTGTGCCCCCTACGCATACGGACAGCGTACCCAATGGCCCCTGTGTTGTTAACAGGGAGTTCCTGGGCTGGGTGTGTGGATTCTGTGACGCTAACAGGGTTCACAGTCTCCAGATCCGAGTGTCGTCTAACTCGGTTCAGGCTACTATTAGTTTCAGAGCCACCCTGCTCTGTATCCTCCGCCTAACCTTCGGGTTGCCAGTGTCGCAGGCGGAGGAGGGGACGCTACGCTCTCCCACTGCTCGGGTCCGGCTGCCACTGCGGCTGCTGCTGCTCGGTGGTGGCTCGAGCGGTGGGCCGGATCCCGGGGACTCGAGCGGCGTTCCTCGCCCGTGAGTGAAAAGGGGATTTGATTGATTGTGGGGATTTATTGTCCGTGACGCCACCCACGGCTGTGGTGATAATGGTGACACCACCGCTGCTCTGGACGGGGACCCCGGGAGCGGTGACAGGGAGCAGCTTTGTTGTTAGTTCTCCCCTCCGTGGGTAGGGGGTTGGTTGTCCCGGGGCCCGGTGATGGGGTAGGGATGGACGGCAGGCAGGTTACGGGACCTGGCGGGGTGCAGGGTCGCAGGGGCAGCGCTGTGCCACACGGCACGGTGGTACTCACTCAGCCCAATGATGAAGACACAGTTCTTGGTAAAACACACGGCTGGATGGACGGGTCCCACATACGGCTGCGGTGTTGCTGCTCCCAGCAGGTTGGTGGCAACAGCCTTTCCCTGCACCTAAGATGTCTGTACGGTTCCAATGGGTTCCCACCGGTAACCCGCTCCCCAGCTTGGATATGGGCTGGAGGAGCCCCTCTTTGCCCGCAGGCGCTGGCCCTGAGAAACGGTTGCCTTGGCGGTGGCAGTGTCTCCCTCTGTTGGTTGGACTGTTGCCTTCTGTCCGGACTTGACTGTTTGGAAACCCAGGAGGTCCCCTTCACTAACGGATTCGGAAAATTCACAGCGACTCCTAGCATTGCCGGGGTCCGAAAAGCCCCTGCCAGATGATGCTGGCTTCTCTTTGTGTACCGGTCCGGTACCGCCGGGCCACCGCCCGTCCACGGTCCTTACGGTAGACTCCAATAGGCCACTCCTGCAGACGGTCACCACCGTCTGCCAACCTTGCTGCTCTGTCCGGGCCACACACCCGGACCAACTTCAGGCTGCTTAGCTGTCACTTTTCTCCTCTCTCACTTTCACTTCTCAACTGTCCTCACTCCTCTCCAAAACTAATCTGCCTGGTTTTCCCGCCTCCAGGACTGTGTACTCCTCGGTGGGCGGGACCAACCGCCTGGCCCACCCCCTGGTGTGAACATCAGCGGAGGAAGGCAACAAGGGTTTTGTGTTCTGGCTTTGGTGTGCCTGCTGGGAGTGTGGGGTGTGTGGGTGTTGTGCTCTGTGGCCCCTGGCTTGTCCAGGGCGCCACATTCCCCCTTAGTTAAATGCAGACCGTCCGCGGGCTGCCCGTCCATCACCAGTTTTATTTTCACCAACTGAAAAAGATAAAAACCGGTAACAGACATACAAGTATAATAACATCTTCCCACATCGGGAGGTACTCTTACTTAAACGTTACTAACGGTTGCAAACAGTTACGGCTTCCGCTCTCTCCCACCAAAGCAACCTGGCCCTGATGCTGCCCCTAAGCAAACAGGCAGCACCCCTTAGTAGTTGAGCAGTGAGCAGCGGTGACAGGACAGGTCACGCTGTGAAGCTGGGCTCCTGTACCCGTCTCAGGTGCCAGACGTTGGCCTGACCAGAAGGAGCTGGAACTCCAGTCGCAGGGGGTAGTGACAGGGGGCACGGTGCTGCTACAGAGAGCAGGCTGGCTGCCTTGTGCTACAACCAGGCAGGGACCAGGGCACGACAGGGTACGTGGACCCTAGGCTGGGAAGAAGCTTCACGCAGCCCAGTAATTTACCTGACAGGAACGGAATCTTCAGGAACCATTCCCCACCCGCTCCAGAATCAGGGTACTAGCGCAACAAGGGGGATAGGACTTCCCACATCCGGCCAGAAAATCCCAAGCATGAACCCTGAGAGCATGCTCACCCTGCTAGCCACGCAGGTGAGCGGGACCCGAAACGCTTCATGTGAGAGGGATCCACACGTAGGACCACACAGTGCCAAGGGACAAGGCTTCAGACCAACCTGCAACACCAAAAGGGTATAGACCCAGCATACTCGCCCAGAGAGCAGGATACTCAAGAGTTTGGCTTACCTGGTGTCAGCGTCAGTGACTTTGTGTTAGAAAACGAAGGAGGATAAGACTTTGTGTGCCATGAGTATGTATCAACATAATTAATACCACTCAACACCAATTGGTTGCATATAAAAAATTCCTTTTTATTAAGTATAGAGGGTTGGGATGTTAGATAAAGATACAGTATAGCAATACATATATAATGCAGGAGAACAAGGAAAAATTGGCACAATATACCCTACATAGTAATCAAAGTAAGTAGACCTATAAATAATAGCCTGACATATCAAAAAAGAATATGGCAAGTGCTGACATGCAGAAGGGACTCAGTCAAGCATACAAGTCCAACCGGGAGTTAATTGTAATCAAAAAAGGACCAGTTTGTCATCAATCTAGAGCTACTAGGAGCCCAAAGGTTAGGTCAAATGATCCATCTATATACAGTAGATGGAAGATAGATCCAAAAAAGGAAATAATTAACTCACCCATGTGGAAGGTGATTTCAGAAGGATTTTTAGTTGCAGTTTACCCCTACGTGTCTCGCAGAAAGCTTCATGAGGGGGAGAAGATGTGGAGTAGTGCCAGTCACAGATGTAACATACTGCAGGGCTTTTTATGTTATGCTACCATGGTGGGAGGGTCATGGTGTGGGCGTCACTGTGTACGGCGCTCACATCCACGCCACTCCCCCTACCCACATCACTTCCGGCCCTCCAGCAGTGACCACATTTGTGGCAGAGCTAAGGGAGGCCATCGGTGACGGGGGAGGAGGCGCAGAAGCGGGCGCACTAAGCAAGGTCCACATCAGACTGAAGGTTAAGATGTGTGCGCTCTACAGTCAGGGCCAGAAATATTTGGACAGTGACACATGTTTTGTTATTTTAGCTGTTTACAAAAAAATGTTCAGAAATACAATTATATATATAATATGGGCTGAAAGTGCACACTCCCAGCTGCAATATGAGAGTTTTCACATCCAAATCGGAGAAAGGGTTTAGGAATCATAGCTCTGTAATGCATAGCCTCCTCTTTTTCAAGGGACCAAAAGTAATTGGACAAGGGACTCTAAGGGCTGCAATTAACTCTGAAGGCGTCTCCCTCGTTAACCTGTAATCAATGAAGTAGTTAAAAGTTCTGGGGTTGATTACAGGTGTGTGGTTTTGCATTTGGAAGCTGTTGCTGTGACCAGACAACATGCGGTTTAAGGAACTCTCAATTGAGGTGAAGCAGAACATCCTAAGGCTGAAAAAAAAGAAAAAATCCATCAGAGAGATAGCAGACATGCTTGGAGTAGCAAAATCAACAGTCGGGTACATTCTGAGAAAAAAGGAATTGACTGGTGAGCTTGGGAACTCAAAAAGGCCTGGGCGTCCACGGATGACAACAGTGGTGGATGATCGCCGCATACTTTCTTTGGTGAAGAAGAACCCGTTCACAACATCAACTGAAGTCCAGAACACTCTCAGTGAAGTAGGTGTATCTGTCTCTAAGTCAACAGTAAAGAGAAGACTCCATGAAAGTAAATACAAAGGGTTCACATCTAGATGCAAACCATTCATCAATTCCAAAAATAGACAGGCCAGAGTTAAATTTGCTGAAAAACACCTCATGAAGCCAGCTCAGTTCTGGAAAAGTATTCTATGGACAGATGAGACAAAGATCAACCTGTACCAGAATGATAGGAAGAAAAAAGTTTGGAGAAGAAAGGGAACGGCACATGATCCAAGGCACACCACATCCTCTGTAAAACATGGTGGAGGCAACGTGATGGCATGGGCATGCATGGCTTTCAATGGCACTGGGTCACTTGTGTTTATTGATGACATAACAGCAGACAAGAGTAGCCGGATGAATTCTGAAGTGTACCGGGATATACTTTCAGCCCAGATTCAGCCAAATGCCACAAAGTTGATCGGACGGCGCTTCATAGTACAGATGGACAATGACCCCAAGCATACAGCCAAAGCTACCCAGGAGTTCATGAGTGCAAAAAAGTGGAACATTCTGCAATGGCCAAGTCAATCACCAGATCTTAACCCAATTGAGCATGCATTTCACTTGCTCAAATCCAGACTTAAGACGGAAAGACCCACAAACAAGCAAGACCTGAAGGCTGCGGCTGTAAAGGCCTGGCAAAGCATTAAGAAGGAGGAAACCCAGCGTTTGGTGATGTCCATGGGTTCCAGACTTAAGGCAGTGATTGCCTCCAAAGGATTCACAACAAAATATTGAAAAAAAAATATTTTGTTTGGGTTTGGTTTATTTGTCCAATTACTTTTGACCTCCTAAAATGTGGAGTGTTTGTAAAGAAATGTGTACAATTCCTACAATTTCAATCAGATATTTTTGTTCAAACCTTCAAATTAAACGTTACAATCTGCACTTGAATTCTGTTGTAGAGGTTTCATTTCAAATCCAATGTGGTGGCATGCAGAGCCCAACTCGCAAAAATTGTGTCACTGTCCAAATATTTCTGGACCTAACTGTATCTGGCGCGCACGTTTGTGCCCCTCCCACTACCCCCATCACTTCCGGCACTCCAGCGGTGACGATAATTACTTGACGGAGGCCATTGGCGAATGGGGAGGAGGAGAGGAAGCGGGCGCACGCGCATTAAGCAAACACATGTCATACAGAGGGCTAAGGTTGCGCATGCATTTGTATTTAGGTACCAGCGCTTCAGGCCAAACCGCGTCAAAGGGGCATTAAGTGCTACACACACACATACAGAGATGAGTGTGCGTGCAGAATAAAAAAAACCCATATAACAGATAGATTGTTACGGAGGATCAAGAATGCGCCTACAGAAAGAAAAAGAGGAGGGGATTTATACTGCCCAGAAATACTGTAGATCCAAGGGAAATATCGCTAGAACTTGAGAATCCCCTATGCAGTCAGCATATGCCATAGAGCCTAGATGAAGGGGAATATTTTTATTAATAGAAGAGATCTCACAAATATATAATCACTGTTGAAATATAGGGAATATCAAAAATTACATATAAGTGTAATATACATAAATCCCAATTCATGGCTCGATGCATGTATCAACACACGACTAGAGATGAGCGAACCAGCCGCGATTCGGCTTGAGTTCGGTTCGTCGAACGGAGGTCTCGTTCGAGTTCAGTTCGACGAACCGAACTCGAACTGCATAGGAAACAATGGCAGGCAATCACAAACACATAAAAACACCTAGAAAACACCCTCAAAGGTGTCCAAAAGGTGACAAACAACTCACAACACAAACACATGGGAAAATGACAAGGACATATACTCATGCGAAAACAAAAGAGCTGGACAAGGAAAAAGAGGAGGAGACACAGATATAGGCATGGCACGCCCTTCTAAAATCATGTAAAACACCACAAGGTGACTCCAAGCAGAGTTCTCCCTTTTTTCCAAAAATTGGGCCACACACACACACACCCACCCCTTCAGTGGCAGCACTTGTGCCCCAGTTGTACACTTCACAGCTAGATTTGCATCAAGCACATTCAAAAATACGCCATCCTTTTCCGTCCCCAGGATTGCACCGGGGTAGGTAGCAAAGTCTTTCCTGATCCCAGCTCTGTTCATCTTGGACCATTTTTAAAAACAAAGTAAGCAAGGGTTACTCCAAGCGGAGTCTCCTTTTTTTTCAAAAATTTGGGCCCCACACACACCCACCCATTCAGTGGCAGCACTTGTTCCTCAGTTGTACACTTCACAGCTAGATTTGCATCAAGCACATTCAAAAATACGCCATCCTTTTCCGTCCTCAGGATTGCACCGGGGTAGGTAGCAAAGTCTTTGCTGAACCATGACTTTTTCATCTTGGCTCCTTTTAAAAAACACAGCAAGCAAGGGTTACTCCAAGCGGAGTCTCCCTTTTTTCCAAAAATTGGGCCACACAGACACCCCATCAGTGGCAGCACTTGTGCCCTAGTTGCAAACAGGATGTTTTGATTTGCATAGAGCACATTCCAAATCCACATGCATTTACTCTCCCCAGGATGACACGGGTAGTAAATTCCTTGTGGATCCATGACTTGTTCATTTTGATGAACGTTAGTCTGTCCACATTGTCACTGGACAGACGCGTGCGCTTATCTGTCAGCACACACCCAGCAGCACTGAAGACACGTTCAGAGACAACGCTGGCAGCTGGACACGGCAAAATCTCCAAGGCGTAAGTTGAGAGCTCTGGCCATTTTTCAAGATTTGAAGCCCAAAATGAGCAAGGCTCCATTTGCAAAGTCATGGCATCGATGTTCATTTGGAGATACTCCTGTATCATCCTCTCCAGCCGTTGACTATGTGTCAGACTTGTTGTCTCTGGTGGCCTTGCAAAGGACGGTCTAAAAAAATTATGAAAAGATTCAATAAAATTGCTGTTACTAGCACCAGATACGGTGCTACTGGTACGGGTAGACTGTTGAAGATGACGAGACCGTCCCATGTTTGTCAAGTTACAACTGGGAGATTCACTACCTGCACGGTTGTTTGGTGGAAAAGCCGAGCTAAGATCGAGTAACAGCTTCTGCTGATACTCCTGCATACGTGCGTCCCTTTCTATGGCTGGAATTATGTCCCAAAATTTGGACTTGTACCGGGGATGTAATAGTGTGGCAAGCCAGTAGTCATCATCACTTCTAATTTTGACAATACGAGGGTCATGTTGGAGGTAGTGCAGCAAGAAGGCGCTCATGTGTCTTGCGCAGCCATGCGGACCAAGTCCACGCTGTGTTTGTGGCATAGAGGTGCTAACCGTTCTTTCTTCCTCTGACATCTCCCCCCAACCTATGTCAACAGAAATTTGACCAAGGTCTCCTTCATCCGCTGAGTCTTCCATGTCCATGGACAGTTCGTCCTCCATTTCTTCATGTTCTCCTGTACCTTCCTCAACATTTCGCCTGCTACCATGCGCCCTTGTTGATCCCTGTCCCCCATGGTCCCATGCCTGCCGCGTTGGTGATGATGAACGTCTGGACCTTGGTGATGTTGTTGTGTCTTGCGCATATGAATCCTCCTGTAGTTCCTCCCCTTCCTGTTGTCCCACCCCCTGACTCCGAATAGTGTTTAGTGTGTGTTCCAGCATGTAAATGACTGGAATTGTCATGCTGATAATGGCATAGTCAGCGCTAAACATAGTCGTCGCCATGTCGAAACTGTGCAGAAGGGTGCATAGGTCCTTGATCTGAGACCACTCCATCAGGGTGATCTGCCCCACCTCTGCATCTCGTTGGCCCAGGCTATACGTCATGGTGCTGCCACAGTCGCTGTAACATGTGGAGAGTTGAATTCCAGCGTGTTCCACATCGCATTTCAGGCGATGAACCGGCAGGCCGAAAGACTTCTGGAGTGATGCAAGTCGCTCAGGTGCGGCGGTTGAACGGCGGAAGTGAGCAGACAGTTTTCGTGCCCTGGTCAGAAGGCCATCTAGGCCGGGATAGTGTGTTAAAAATTGCTGGACAACAAGGTTTAACACGTGAGCCATACAAGGCACGTGTGTCACCTTGCCCAGGCGTGTAGCGCGGGCACACCTTTCTTAGAGAAGTAGTGGCAACTGGGCATCTGGTACTGGGGCACAGCAACAGACATAAGGTCTCTAAAATCCTGTGTGTCCACCAGGCGGAAAGGCAGCATTTCGGTAGCCAAGAGCTTACAGAGGGATAAAGTCAACCTCTTAGCTTTGTCATGGGTTGCAGGAAATGGCCTTTTATTTGTCCACATCTGAGGGACAGAGATCTGGCTGCTGTGTGTAGACGGTGGTGAGTAGGGTGTCCCTGGAAAAATGCAGCTTTGTGAGGAAAGTGCAGGCGTAGACATGATGCTGCCTTCATCCAACGTTGGTGCTATCGATGTCTGAGAGAGCTGTACACACGTACTTGTTTCCCCTTCTAAACCAACTGACGACCTACCAACCAAACTGCCTGTTGCGGATACAGTGGTGGAAGTTGGGCATGGAAAACCAGGTGTGACAGCTGTCCACACAGTCCTAGAAGATGAAGAGTGCGCAGATGCACTGGAAGGGGCAGGCGGTGGATGGTTCGCTCCGCTAGGCTGCATTGCAGCACGGTGAGCTTCCCACTGGGACATATGATATTTATTCATGTGACGATTCATGGAAGAAGTTGTCAAACTGCTGAGGTTTTGCCCTCTACTAACAGAATCACGACAAATTTTACAGATCACATAATTTGGGCGATCATTTGCTATGTCAAAAAAGGACCAGACTAGGCAAGGCTTAGAGGGCATGCGACCTGCTGAGCCCCCCCCGACTAGTGCTCAGAGGCAGAGTGGTGGCTGAGGATGCAGTTGTGGACGTGCTACCAGTGCTCCGACTCTGTCCAGGAAGGCGCAAGGTAACTTCGTCGTCAGTTGCATCCTCCTCCACCGTCTCTGTTGACCACCTCGAGTGCCTGACTGTGGGTTGACAGTAGGTGGGATCTAAAACTTCCTTATCAATTGTTGTGTTTGCACTCCCCTCACCCTCAGACCGAGGCTCTTCTTGCCCTGACCGAATATTTAAGTTATCATCCCAATCTGGTATCTGCGTCTCATCGTCATCAGTATGTTCCTCATTGTCTATAACAACAGGTGTTACAGTTTGTGAAAAAGGGTCAACATTATGCTCAGAAACTTGGTCCTCACGGCCTGAATCAGAGCCACAAAGGTTCTGGGCATCACTGCAGACCATTTCCTGGTCTGTACTCACTGTAGCTTGGGAGCAGACTTCTGATTCCCAGGCTATAGTGTGACTGAACAGCTCTGCAGACTCAGCCATCTCAGTTCCACCATACTGTGCAGGGCGGATGGAGACTTCAGAGCTGGGAGAATGCAAGTGTGATTGGGCTGACAACTCAGAGGACTGGTGTTTTTTGGATGCGGTAGTTGAGGTGGCGGAGAGGGCACTTGTTGGACCACTTGAGATCCATTCAAGCATTTTTCTTTTTTGGCCATCATCTACCTTTGTTCCAGTTGTTCGTGTCCGTAAAAAAGGGAGCACATCGGATTGTCCAAGGTAAGTAGTAGACATCTTACTTTTGCTGGAAGATGGTCTATATTCAGCAGATGTTCATGGAGCTTTGCCACCTTCCCCACGGACAAACCCTTTTTTTCCTTTTCCAACACGCCTCTTCCCCTTTCCACCAGCATCTGTCATTTTGCCACTCATTTTGATTGCGACAAGATTGTGCACTTAAAATGTGGTAGTAAAAATTGAGAGGTGGTGTAGATTTCAGCGGTGGTCTAGCTTTATTAACAGCAGAATAAACAACAATAATTATCCCTGACAATGCAACTACGGCCCTTAAACTGGCAGCATAGTTTGCTAGTATAATGGCTTAGTAACAATGAGTTTGAGTGTGCAATGCAGGCAGACGTGCTGCAAATATCTTTGCAGTAGTGGGACAATACAGAAGTCCAACATCCACGTTTAGGATTAAAGTTGAGCGCGGTTCGCGGTTCAAGGTTCTCCAGTTCGCGGCTCGAGTGATTTTGGGGGCTGTTCTAGATCGAACTAGAACTCGAGCTTTTTGCTAAAGTTCGATAGTTCTAGATACGTTTGAGAACGGTTCTAGCAGCAAAAAGCAGGGCTTTTTACAGCTACAGTGTGCAGGAGCCATCGCTGGTAGCCTGCCAGAAGCTGGTAACCAAGATAAACATCGGGTATCCAACCAAAGCGCTTTGGTTAGTAACCCGATGTTTATCCTAGTTACGTGCAGGAAGCCCACACTTCCCCGCTCAGCTCACTCCGCCCCTTCCTGCACGCGGCATGTACGTGTACACACACACACTCACTCACACACACACACACACACACACACTCTGCACACTGCACTCTGCACACATGGTCCCGCTCGGCTTACCTGCGGTGATGAAGTCCTGCCATCCCGACCTCAGCGCTGTCACTGTCCTCCATGGCCGCCGCTTGTCACATCACCTTCTCTCGCTTCCGACCCGAGACTGACTAGCGAAGACGTCACGGGCCTCTCGCGATACTTGGCTGTGAAGGCGGCGGTCATTGAACTCAGTGACAGGTGCTGTCAGTGTGCAGGAGATCAGCGCAGGTAATGTACCTCGTTGACAGCAGCACTTGTCATGCCCGGCAGTGACCTGGGCTGACCCATTGATGTTAGCTCAGGTCACTGCACTGCTCTCCCAGCCAATGGGGAACATTCTGCTCTTCATTGACTGGGACAGTGTGGATCGTCATGGCAACCCCTTGGATTACACCAGACCTGGATTTGTTTTTCTTTCTAATAAATTGGTTAAAGAGGGAATGTTTTGGGGAGTGTTTTTTCAAATAAAAATGTGTTTGTCGTCTATTTTTTTTTATTACTGACTGGGTTGGTGATGTCGGGTATCTGATAGACGGCTGACCTCACCAACCCCAGGGCTTGATGCCAGGTGACATTACACATCTGGTATTAACCCCATATATTACCCCATTTACCACCGCACCAGGCCGCGGGATGAGCTGGGGCGAAGCACCAGGATTGGCGCATCTAATGGATGCGCCACTTCTGGGGCGGCTGCGGCCTGCTATTTTTAGGCTGGGGAGAGTCCAATAACCATGGACCTCCCTAGTCTGAGAATATCAGACGCCAGCTGTCTGCTTTACCTTGGCTGGTGATCCAATTTTGGGGGGACCCCTACGTGTTGTTTTTTTTAAATTATTTATTTAATTTAAAATAACAGCGTGGGGTGCCCTCAGTTTTGGATTACCAGCCAAGGTGAGGTTGCCAGCTGTGGTCTGCAGGCTGCAGCCGTCTGCTTTACCCTAGCTGGCTACAAAAATAGGGGGAACCCTACGTCATTTTTTTTTTCATTTTTTTGGCTAAATACAAAGCTAAGCACCCCTTAGTGCCACATGAAAGGCACCAAAGGGTGCAAAATTACAAAATGCAGGAGAGTGGGACATTATGTGTCTTTCTGCCATTATAATGACAGAAAAGACTGATATGAAGTGCACAAGTACAAGAAAATCACCAGAGCGCTCTACGCTGTGAAAAGCAGTAGAAAATGGCACTGGAGTGAACATGTGACCGCCTCATGTAGGTTGAAGCTATGGATCCTGGGTAAATTTATGCATTTACCCTCCTTCAGTTTTTTTGCAGTACAAAAAAAAAACGGAAGGCACACGGATGACAAACAGATGACATACGGACCGTCTGCGGAACGGAAACGGATGTCACACGGATGCACCCGTGAAAAAAAACGGACTGTTTTTTGCAGACTGCAAAAATGGATCGGTCGTGTTAATGTAGCCTTATTCTGATCTGCCGTTTATAAACAGCAGGCAGAAAAAAGTGAATAGCGCCCCCCAGCATCAGAAAATCTCCGGGGTTTCAGGGCTAGCTGAGACCCTGGAGATCATGATTCAGGACGGTTTTTCCGGTCCCCGCTCACGTGATCACAGGTATACACCGTACACCGATGATCACGTTACAGTAAATGACAGCGCCGGTAAAAAATTATTTATCCCCCATCTGGCATGAACAAACATGATAAACCTCCTCCCCGGTCCCCTCCGGTCCCCCGATGTCGCCAAAGTGCCCCCCTGATGCCCTCCCAGAAATCCAAGATGGGCGCGCGCACAGCAGCGCACCGGCCGCATTCACCCTACTCCTCTGATTTCTGTCGCATGTGCCATGACACATGCGACAGAAAACTCCTCCCCAGGCCCTGCCAGGTCACCCCCTATAACCCCACCGGTGTTCCCTGGTGTCCCACGGTACCTGTGCAGCGTTGATCCCCCGCGGCCCTCTCCTTCACAATAGACGCTGCCGCATGCACAGAGCGGCTGTCAGCTCAGCTTCCTGTGTTCAGACACAGTGAGTGGTGGTTATGCATCTGTAAGCTAAATGGGTGGCACGGTGGCTCAGTGGTTAGCACTGCAGTCTTGCAGCGCTGAGGTCCTGGGTTCAATTCTCACCAAGGACACCATCTGCAAGGAGTTTGTATGTTCTCCCCGTGTTTGCGTGGGTTTCCTCCGGGTACTCCGGTTTCCTCCCACACTCCAAAGACATACAGCGCTATGGAATTAATAAGGCTATATAAATGAATAAATTATTATTATTACTGCAATGCCCTGCTCATGAGGTAAGGACCATAATTGATCAGGAGAGCTATACTACATTTCCAAATGGAGGGATTTCCTTTTATAGTTGCCCTGCTGAATGACTACCAAACATGAGAGTCCGTTATACGCCACAAGAAAACACATCTAAATAGCGAGCTCTGTTGTTAAGTATTCATTCAGCTGGATAACTGGACTTAAAGGGGTATTCCATCTCCAAGATCCTATCCCCAATATATAGTAGGTGGAATAACAATAATATCAGCAAATACCAATATTTGGAAATGTAGAATAGTTCTCCTGATTAGGCATGCCCTTACCTCATGAGCAGGGCATTGCAGCTTTGGTAGCAACCATTACGACATGGACTCTGCTGCTGTGGACCCGGGGAGAGTGAGTGCAGATTCATTGCACCCACACTCCTCACATGAAGGGTCCACACTCCTAGAAAATGGGGGATACGTTCCCTGAGTGTCTCTCCCCCCCATATTCTAGACGGTCCAGAGTCGTCGTGGGACCCCTTTATTTTTTTTCTTACAATAAATTGGTAAAAGAGGGAATGTTTTGGGGACTGTTTTTTCAAATAAATTTCTTTTGTCGATTTTTTTTTGTTAGTACTGACAGTTTATGATGTTGGGTATCTAATAGACGCCATGACATCACAAACTGCTGGGCTTGATGTCAGGTGACCTTACAGCTAGTATAAACTCGATTTATTACCCCGTTTGCCACTGCACCAGGGCACGGGATGAGCTGGGTTGAAGCGCCAGGATTGGCGCATCTAGTGGATGCGCCACGTCTGGGGTGCCTGCGGCCTGCTATTTTTAGGCTGTGAAGGCCCAATAACTATGGACCTTCCCACCCTGAGAATACCAGACCACAGCTGTCCGCTTTACCTTGGCTGGTGATCCAATTTGGGGGGGACCCTACTTTTTTTATGTAATTATTAATATTTATAAAATAATTATAAAAAAAGAGCCTGGGGGGACCTCCACATTGGATCCCCAAACACGGTAAAGCTGCCAGCTGTGGTTTTCAGGCTACAGCCGTCTGCTTTAACCTAGCTGGCTATCAAAAATGGGGGGACCAACGTCATTTTTTTTTTAACTATTTTTTAAATAGAAAAAATTAATGGGCTTCCCTGTATTTTGATTGCCAACCAAGGTAACGGCAGGCAGATGGGGGTGGCAACCCATAGCTGTATGCTTTATCTGCGCTGAGAATCAAAAATACCGCGGAGCGCTACGTCATTTTTTTTAAAGATTTATTTTTACAGCACTGTGATGTCCAGCAATCAAAATACAGGGAAGCCCATTTTGTTTTTAGTTATTTAAATAAATAATTAAAAAAATATATATGGGCTCCCGCTGCATTTTTTGTTTTGCTAGCTAAGGGTCATCCAAGCAGCTACTGGCTGCTAACCCCCACTGCTTGGTGTTACCTTCACTGGCAATGGAAAATCCAAGGAAGCATTTTTTATTTTTTTTGCCAAAAAACTACAAAAGAAGGACGTGAGCTTCGCCATATTTTTGTATGCTAGCCAGGTATAACAGGCAGGTGCTGGAAGAGTTGGATACAGCGCCAGAAGATGGCGCTTCTATGAAAGTGCCATTTTCTGAGGCGGCTGCAGACTGCAATTCGCAGCAGTGGAGCCCAGAAAGCTCAGGCCAACCTGTGCTGCGGATTCCAATCCCCAGCTGCCTAGTTGTACCTGGCTGGACACAAAAATGGGGCGAAGCCTACGTCATTTGTTTTCTAATTATTTCATGAAATAATAAAAAAAGGGCTTCCCTTTATTTTTGGTTCCCAGCCGGATACAAATAGGCAGCTGGGGGATGGGGGCAACCGTACCTGCCTGCTGTACCTGGCTAGCATACAAAAATATGGCGAAGCCCACATAATTTTTTCAGGGGGCAAAAAACTTCTGCATACAGTCCTGGATGGAGTATGCTGAGCCTTATAGTTCTGCAGCTGCTGTCTGTCTATATGGAGAAGAGCAGACAGCAGCTGCAGAACTACAAGGCTCAGCATACTCCATCCAGGACTGTATGCAGAAGTTTTTTGCCCACCAAAAAAATGACGTGGGCTTCGCCATATTTTTGTATGCTAGCCAGGTACAGCAGGCAGCCACGGGCTGCCTCCAACCCCCAGTTGCCTATTTGTACCCGGCTGGGAAGCAAAAATATAGGGAAGCCCGTTTTTTTTAATTATTTCACTTATTTCATGAAATAATTAAAAAACAAATGACGTGAGCTTCGCCCCATTTTTGTGTCCAGCCGGGTACAACTAGGCAGCTGGGGATTGGAATCCGCAGCACAGGTTAGCCCGAGATTTCTGGGCGCCTCTGCTGCAAATTGCAGTCCGCAGCCGCCCCAGAAAATGGCGCTTTCATAGAAGCGCCATCATCTGGCGCTGTATCCAACTCTTCCAACAGCCCTGAAGCCGGGTGGCTTGTTGGGTAATAATTAGTTAATACTAGCTTTGTTTTACTAGCTAGTATTAAGCCAGAGATTCTTAATGTCAGGCACGTTTGACCCGGCCATTAAGAATCTCCAATAAAGGGTTAAAAAAAAGACACCACATAGAGAAAAAATACTTTAATAGAAATAAATACACAGACACATTAGAGACTCCATCTTTATTACCCCCTGTCAGCCCTCCACGATCCATGGTCTTCTGTCTTTCTCGTTCAACAAATGCAGCTCTGCTCCATCACTGCTCCATGGGGGAAGACGCTGCTTCCCGTCCAGCCTTCACTCCGTGAAGGCTGCACGGAAAGCAGCGTGCAGCCTTCACTCCGTGAGTGATCAGTGCTGCTAGCGGTAACAGCGGTAACGCAGACAGACGCGTTACCATAGCAACGGTGCTCCCGGAGCCGCGGTTAGTGGTGACGTCACCGCTAACTGCGTTGCTATGGCAACGGTGATCTCCGTTAATGACCGGCTGTGTCAGCCGGTCCCTAACGGAACGGGGAGTCGACCGTGTGCTACAGCATGTCGCCGGTACACGGCGATACACAAATGTGCCCCGTGTACCGGAGAGATGCACTCGCAGGTCCTACATTACGCGTCATAGTCATGTGACCAGTCTGTAGCCAATGAGATAATAGCCACGTGACTGGTCACATGGCTATTTTGACGTCACGATAGGTTCTGCATCACTGCTGGCAGTGCCGGTCACCGGGAGGGTTCAGCAATCATCGGATGGAATAGCGGCAGGAGACAGAGTGCAGGAGGGATCGCGGGGACCGGTAAGTGTTATGGCAATGTTTATTAACTGTATGTGTACATTTATAATGCGTTTTTATGTGTTTGTGATTGCCTCCCATTATAGCCTATTGGTTCGAGTTCGGTTCGTTGAACGTTCGACGAACCGAACTCGAACGAGACCTCCGTTCGTCGAACCGAACTCGAGCTGAACCACGGCCAGTTCAATCATCTTTATTTAAGATGCCACTAAGTTTCCTCAGTGTTTGCTAGTATAATGGCTTAGTAACAATGAGTTTGAGTGTGCAATGCTGGCAGACGTGCTGCAAATATCTTTGCACTAGTGGGACAATACAGAAGTCCAACAGCCACTTTTAGGATGCCTCTAAGTTTCCTCAGTGTTAGCTAGTATAATGGCTTAGTAACAATGAGTTTGAGTGTGCAATGCAGGCAGACGTGCTGCAAATATCTTTGCAGTAGTGGGACAATACAGAAGTCCAACAGCCACTTTTAGGATGCCACTAAGTTTCCTCAGTGTTTGCTAGTATAATGGCTTAGTAACAATGAGTTTGAGTGTGCAAAGGGCAGGAGGGTACAGTGGCAGGGTTGTGGGTCTGGGTAGAGGAAAGGAAGCCTCCCTTTCTATCCCTCCTAATGGGGAAATGCATCGAGGAAATCCCTGACCTTAGCTACACAGACGCTGTCATCTTGTGTAGCTGTTAAAATCTGTTTTCACAGCCCTGACTGTCACCTATGGCTCTGACCCTGCCGGTATTAGCCCTTACAAGGGCTGAAAGAAACTTCCATCCCTATTCTGTATAGCGCTGTGTATAGAGCGTACACAGCAGTATCGGAGACAGGAGCTACGCCAGCGGTGACACCAAGACGCAGAAGGCAGATAATGGCGTGCTGGAGGAAAATGTCTGTTTTTATAATGCAGGGACATGTGACATGGATCACACATGATATCCTATCACACATGCCGTTGCTTCTCTGGCTAAAAGTACACTTAGCTGTGTGTGTGTCTGGGATTGGCTGACATGCTGGCCCGCCCCAACACACGCGCGTGCTTATGGAAGGAAGACAAGGAAAAAAAAAAATGGCGATCGCCATTATCCAAGCAGCAGTGTTCTGAATGCGCTGTTCCCACACACTATACACTGAAATTTCATAATCGTGTGAGTCACAAAGTGACTTACACTATTACAGCGGAAAGCCAGCTAGTAATTAGCTTGTCTTTTTGCTGCTAGAACCGTTCTCGAACGTATCTAGAACTATCGAGCTTTATCAAAAAGCTCGAGTTCTAGTTCGATCTAGAACAGCCCCCAAAATCACTCGAGCCGCGAACTGGAGAACCTCGAACCGCGAACCGCGCTCAACTCTACACACGACATGTAAAACACAATTAAGTAAAAAAGAGGGTTATAACCATCTAAATATATAATTGCTGTGTGTGTATACATGCACAAAAACCATAGTGAACATACAATCACATATAAGCAATCTAAAAATGAACCCAACACTGGCATGACTAGAGCTGATAAAAAGCCTATATATCAACTGTGGCGCATTCAATATTGTTAATTAAAACAAACTGAAGAGTCATCAAAGAAGTGGTTTCACTTCAGTCCATCCCATATCAAATGGCAGCATGAGAAGTAGTATCAGCAGCAGTAAGCATCAGAAAAATGGCACCAATCAAGGATCAATTGAATCAAGGAGAAACCAGTTAAAAACAAGAAAGATAAACATAAAACTTAAGAGGGAATTATTTCACAAATTAAAAACACCGTGTACAAAGAGAATACAAATTTACCCTATAAGGGATAAGAATAACTGAGGCAAAAAAACGAAAAAGGATCAGGGGGAATATATGTTGGAGAGCAAGCCAAATGCGAGTGGGTAGAAAATCTCACAAGAAAGGTTGAATGAGAGCTTCTCGTTTAACCCGAGAGGAGCAACTGTGTCTAATCTCACTATCCACTCGCATTCCCATTTAGCCAAGGCTTTGTTGTAATCTCCGCCACGTATCCCCAAATGAACGACATCTATCCCCATGAATTTCAACTCATCCGGATTACATCCGTGATAGAGTTTGAAATGACGTGGTATGGTTTTAAGGGACTCGATGTCAATTGCCTCTTGAGCCGCCATGATGTCTCTGACATGTTCTCTTATTCGTTTGCGGAGTTACCGCGATGTCAATCCAATGTAGATGAGATTGCAGGTACATTTGGCGTGATGTATCACGTTGGAGGTTCGACAAGAGATGTAGTGTCTTACCTCGAATGTCCTATTACCATCGGATGAAGAGAACATGTCAGAGCGTACCATATTCCGACACGCCATACAGGAACCACATGGAAAAAGAAAAAAATCCAGCACTCGTGTCCAGGAAATGTAATAAAATTTGCTTCTTTTATTTATTCAATTTTCATAGTAAAATTGGATCATATCCACAAAGTATAAAAAATCCCCATAAAGACAGGATGGGATGACAGAGGAGTACGCGTTTCGAGCTACATGCTCTTAATCTCAATCCAAGGTGGATTGAGATTAAGAGCATGTAGCTCGAAACGCGTACTCCTCTGTCATCCCATCCTGTCTTTATGGGGATTTTTTATACTTTGTGGATATGATCCAATTTTACTATGAAAATTGAATAAATAAAAGAAGCAAATTTTATTACATTTCCTGGACACGAGTGCTGGATTTTTTTCTTTTTCCTGGAGTTTCTTGGCCGGGCCGGCCTTCCCGTGCACCTGTCCTTCATTGGAGTCTCCATGTGATCTGGGTGAGCTGATTCTACCTTTCTGTAGGAACCACATGGGTATGAGCCAAAATTAGATCTTGGGATACCGAAGAGAGATTTCGTTTTCACGGTGTAATGGCTATATACCAGGTGATCTTTTAAATTCATCCCCCTTCTTGCCGTCAGCAGGGGGGTGTCCAATAATTTTGGACCTAATATGTTGTCAGTTTTTAGGATGGCCCAATGTTTATTCAAGATGTTCCTAATATCATGCCACCGATTATTGAATGTAGTAAAAAACCTGGTTACTCCTTCTTTCTTCTCCTTATTTTTTCCTCCTACCAATAAGGTCTCTTGGCATTTTTAGCACGGTTGTAGCCACGTTTAATAACCCGAGTTGAGTATCCTCGCTCCCGGAATCTGTCCCTAAGGTCCTCCGCCTGTTTTTCAAAGAATTTATCATCAGAGCAGATCCTCCAGGCGCGAAGATACTGCCCTACAGGTATCGCCTGTAGAGTTGATGCCAAGTGACCGGAGGTAGAGTGGAGCAGTGCGTTGACCGAGGTCTCCTTCCTCAATAGATCTGATTGTAACGAGCCGTCTGGATGTACAATTAATTTCACATTCAGGAACTCCATCTCCGCAAGGTGGTATTTATAGGTCAGTTTGATGCCGTGCTGATTCCTATTGAGGGAACAGATGTAATACTCCAACTCAGTTAGGGTGCCCCTCCACAGAATCAGCACGTCATCAATGTATCTTATCCACTGTTGAACCGGTGAGTAGAGATGAGCAAGCCTCTAAAGGCTCGAGTTCGGTTTGGTTTGGAACCTCTTGAACCCCATTGAAAACAATGGGAGGCAAACACAAACACATAAAAACACTTTATAAATGTACACATACAGTTAACAAACATTACCATAACACTTACAGGTCCCCGCGACGCATCCTACACTCTGTCTCCAGCCGCTTTTCCTTCCGATAATTGCTGCGTCCTTCCGGTAACCAGCACTGATGATAGGACCCATCGTGACGTCAAAATAGCCATGTGACCAGTCACATGTCTATTATCTGTCTCATCTCTGCGGGAGACAGAGTGCAGGATGCATCGCGGGTACCGGTAAGTGTTATGGCAATGTTTATTAACTGTATGTGTACATTTATAATGTGTTTTTATGTGTTTGTGATTGCTTCCCATTGTTTTCAATGGGGTTCGAGAGGTTCGTCGAACGGCTCGTCGAACGGGGCACCGTTCGTCGAACCGAACCGAACTCGAACTTGAGGGGGGTGGCTCATCTCTAGTCATTATAAGGCAATTAGGAAGGGAATTGTGAAAGGCAGCATAGTATAATGAGGAGCGGGGGGAATTTATGCAGGGAAATATTATAGAAAGGGCAAGTTTTGGGGGTACATTATGTAAAGGGGCACTTTGTGGCCCTATTTTGGAGAGGAGCAGTGTGTGGGGGGGTATATTGTGCAGGAAGCAATTAACAACCCCTTCTGATTCCACTTGTTCCCCCAGATATTATTAAATAAAAGGGGCCAGGATGAGGGACATACATTATTGGTTTATGGTGGCAAGTGAAGATAATTACTGTAGGGATAAATTAGGGGACATTATTACTGATGAAGTATAGGTTAATATAGGTTAATTTTGAGGATATTGTCTTCCATGGGGGAACAAAATTCTGATGTAGTGTAGAAATTGGGGAAAAAGTGTGGAATGTGCTCTGGGAGTGATCGGCTACAGGTGACTGTATGTTATTTTCTGTAGAGTCACGTCATGGCAGCAAATAGTGATGACGGTCAGCACTGGTTGAAGATGAAAATTGGAGATGAATAACTTCAGCTAGAGACGTCACTGGTAAGTAGAGATGAGCCACCCCCCTAGTGTTCGAGTTCGGTTCGGTTTGTCGAACGGCGGCTCAGTTCAGCGAACGGTCGACAAACACCTTCGAACCTCATTGAAAACAATAGGAGGCAAACACAAACACATTTAAACACAAAGAAAACACCTTCTAAGGTGTCCAAAAGGTGACAAACAACTCACAAGACACCACAAACACATGGAAAGTGACAAGTACATAAACTCATGCTGAAACAAAAGAGCTGGACGAGTAAAAGGAGAAGGAGACACAGATATAGGCATGTCATGCCCTTGTAAAATCATGTAAAATACAGCAAGGGGACTCCAACCAGAGTCTTCTTTTTTTCCAAAAATTGGGCCACAGACACCACTTAAGTGGCATCACTTGTCCCCCAGTTGCAAACTTGACATGTTGATTTGCATGAAGCACAATCCAAATCCACAAGCATTTACTCTCCCCAGGATGACACAGGGGTATCAAAGTCCTTGCTGATCAATGACTTGTTCATCTTGGAACATTTTTAAAAAACAAAAAGGGGACTCCAACCAGAGTCTCCCTTTTTTCCAGAAATTGGGCCACAGACACCACTTAAGTGTCATCAGTTGTCCCCCAGTTGCAAACTTGACAGGTTGATTTGCATGAAGCACATTCCAAAAATCCACAAGCATTTACTCTCCCCAGGATGACACAGGGGTAGAAAAGTCCTTGCGGATCCATGACTTGTTCATCTTGATGAACGTTAGTCTGTCCACATTATCACTGGACAGACGCGTGCGCTTATCTGAAAGCACACACCCAGCAGCACTGAAGACACGTTCCGAGAGAACGCTGGCTGCGGGACACGACAAGATCTCCAAGGCGTAAGTGGCGAGCTCAGGCCATTTTTCAAGATTGGAAGCCCAAAATGAGCAAGGCTCCAGTTGCAGAGTCATGGCATCTATATTCACTTGGAGATACTCCTGTATCATCTCTACCCTCACCTACTGTATCCTCACCTATCCCTTGTAGACTGTGAGCCCTTGCGAGCAGGGACCTCTATCCTTCTGTACCAGTCTGTGCCTTGTATTGTTTATGATTATTGTACTTGTCGCTATTATGTATACCCCTTTCACATGTAAAGCGCCATGGAATTGATGGTGCTATAATAATAAATAATAATAATAATAATATCATCCTCTCCAGCCGTTGACTATGTGTCAGACTTCTTGTCTCTTGTGGCCTTGCAAAGGATGGTCTAAAAAAATCATGAAACGATTCCATAAAATTGTTGTTACCACCAGATACGTGTTGCTGGTACGGTTTGACTGATGATGACTCGACAGTCCCATGGTTGGCAAGTTACAACTGTGAGATTCACTCTGTGCACCACTGGTGTTTAGTGGAAGAGCCGAGCTAAGATTGCATAACAGCTTCTACTAATACTCCTGCATACGTGCGTCACTTTCTATGGCTGGAATTATTTCGCCAAATTTTGACTTGTACCGGGGATCTAAAGGCCCCGTCACACACAGAGATAAATCTTTGGCAGATCTGTGGTTGCAGTGAAATCATGGACATATTGTTCCATTTGTACACAGCCACAAACCTGGCACTGATTGTCCATAATTTCACTGCAACCACAGATCTGCTGCAGATTTATCTGTGTGTGTGACAGGGCCTTAAGAGTGTGGCAACCCAGTAGTCAGCATTATTTCTAATTCGGACAATCCGAGGGTCATGTTGTAGGTAGTGAAGCAAGAAGGCGCTCATGTGTCTTGCACATCTATGCGGACCAAGTCCTTGATGTGTTTGTGCCGGGAAGGTGATAACCATGCTTCCTTCCTCTGACATCTCCCCCCAACCTCGAGCAACTGAAATTTGATCAAGGTCTCCCTCATCTGCTGAGTCTTCCATGCCCATCGCCAGTTCCCTCCTCCATTTCTTCCTGGGCTCCTGCAACTTCCTCAACAGTTTGGCTGCTACCATGCGCCCTTGTTAATCCCTCTCCCCTACCGTCCCATGCCTGCCACCTTGGTGATGCTGAACGCCTGGACCTTGTAGATCTTGGTATCCCTTCCGCATATGAATCCTCCTGTACTTCCTCCCCTTCCTCTTGTCCCACCACCTGACTCTGAATACTATTTAGAGTGTGCTCTAGCATGTAAATGACTGGAATTGTCATGCTGGTAATGGCATTGTCAGCGCTAAACATCTTCGTCGCCATGTCGAAACTCTGCAGAAGGGTGCATAGGTCCTTGATCTGAGACCATTCCATCAGCGTGATCTGCCCCACCTCTACATTTCGTTGGCCCAGGCTATACATCATAACGTATTGCACCAGGGCTCTGTGGTGCTGCCACAGTTGCTGCAACATGTGGAGAGTCGAATTCCAGCATGTCGACTCATCGCATGTCAGGCGGTGAACCGGCAGGCCGAAAGACTTTTGTAGCGATGCAAGTCGGTCAGCTGCGCCGCTTGAACGGCGGAAGTGAGCAGATAATGACCGTGCCCTGTGCAGAAGCCCATCTAGGCCGGGATAGTGGGTTAAATATATCTGGACAACAAGGTTCAACATGTGAGCCATACAAGGCACGTGTGTCACCTTGCCCCGGCGAAGGGCCGCACCCAGGTTTGCAGCATTGTCTCGCACAGCCTTCCCTGGCTGCAGGTTGAGTGGAGACAACTGGTCAGCTGTGTGACTCTTATTTCCCAGACATTTCAACGTAAAGACCGCCTGATGCCGTTGAGCTCTGCTGCCAGCATAGTAAGGAGGTGTGCGCACAACTCGTGTGGACGGCAAGACTTGTACAGCAGACCCTTCTCCATCTCTCACCATAGTTACCCAGTGCCCAGTCAGCGACATATAACGCCCCTGTCCATTCTTACTGGTCCAAGTATCGGTGGTGTAATGCACCCTGTCACACACAGAGTTTCTCAAGGAAGCGGTGATGTTGTGTGCGACATGCTGGTGTAACGCAGGCACACCTTTCTTGGAGAAGTAATGGCAACTGGGCATCTGGTACTGGGGCACTGCGACAGACATAAGGTCTCGAAAATCCACTCTGTCCACCATGCGGAAAGGCAGCATTTCTGTAGCCAACAGCCTGCAGAGGGTGAAAGTTAACCTTTTAGCTTTGTCATGGCTAGGAGGAAATGGTCTTTTATTTGTCCACATCTGAGGAACCGAGGGCTGGCTGCTGTGCTGAGATGGTGTTGAGTATGGTGTCCCTGTTAAACTGCTGGTCTGTGAGGAATGTGCAGGTGGAGACATAATGTTGCCTTCTTCCAAAGTTGGAGCTCTCGATGTCTGAGAGAGCTCAACACCAGCAGCTGTTTCCCCTTCCAAAACAACTGACGACCTGCCAATTACACTGCCTGTTGCGGTTAGAGGTGGAAGGTCTGCGTCGCAAAGCATGTGTGACTGCTGTCCCCACAGTCATAGAGGAGGAAGAGCGCGCGGATGCACTTTAAGGGGCAGACGGTGGTTGGCCCGCTCCGCTAGGCCGCATTGTAGCACAGTGAGCTTCCCACAGGGACTTATGCTTGATATCCATGTGACGGTTCATGGAATAAGTAGTCAAACTAGTGAGGTCGTACATCTTGTCCTTTTCAGTTTGTTTTATTAATATTCTTGATATTTTTGCAAAAGTTGGTATATTGACTATTGATTTGGTGGTCCCTGATGTGACCCATGACTGCGTTGCCCCTGTTTCTCTTCGGTTGTGCTTATGTATACTGGGTGCAGTCCTAATAATATGGTAAAATTGGTCGTACATCTTGTCCTTTTCAGTTTGTTTTATCAATATTCTTGATATTTTTGCAAAAGTTGGTATATTGACTATTGATTTGGTGGTCCCTGATGTGACCCATGACTGCGTTGCCCCTGTTTCTCTTCGGTTGTGCTTATGTATACTGGGTGCAGTCCTAATAATATGGTAAAATTGGTCGTACATCTTGTCCTTTTCAGTTTGTTTTATTGTCCGCTAGGCCGCATTGTAGCACAGTGAGCACTAGTAGTCAAACTAGTGAGGTTTTGGCCGCTACTTAGAGATTGGCGACAAATCTTACAGATGACATGAGTTGGCAGATCCTTTGCGATGTCAAAAAAGGACCAGGTTAGGCAAGGCTTAGAGCCCATGCGACCTGCAGAGCTACCTTTACTTGTGCTCAGAGGCAGAGTTGTGGCTGAGGATGCAGTTGTTGATGTGCTTCTAGTACTCCGTCTCTGTCCAGGAAGGCGCAAGCTAACCTCGTCGTCAGTCGCATCCTCCTCCACCGCCTCTGCTGACCTCATCGAGTGCGTGACTGTGGCTTGACAGTAAGTGGGATCTACAACTTCATCATCACCCTGTGTGTTTGCACTCCTCCACTAAGAGCTAACCTCTTCCTGCCATGACCGAATAGTTAAGTTGTCATTAAAATTAGGTATCTTGAGTCTCATCGTCATCAGAATGTTCCTTATTGTCTCCATCAAGAGGAGTTAGAGTTTGGGAATGAGGGTCTACATTATGCTCAGAAACGTCTTCATCAGGGCCTGAATCTGACTCACAAAGCTTCTGGCCATCATTGCAGATCGTTTCCTGGTCTGGACTCACTGTAGCTTTGAAGCAGACCTCTGATTCCCAGGCTATTGACATGTCAATTGTTTTTGCCATTTGGGTTTTGCACTGCAAAGCTGAGTTTTTGACCAAAGTTCTGCAACAAAAAGGCTGCAGTTTGAACTGCATAGTGCGGACAAGAAACCCAAATTCCCATAGACTTTGCTTGAAAAGCAGAACACAACAATTTTGGCATTAAACGCTGCAGTTGAAAAAGCAGCAAAAAAGCAGGTAAAAAGCAACGTGTGGACATAGCCTTAAAATGTCGTAGCAAAAATGGAGAGGTGGTGTAGATTGCAGAGGTGGTCTAGCTTTATTGACAGCTGAAGAACCAACACTGACTATCACAGACAATGAAAGTATGGCCCTAAAAAATGGCAGCACTTTTTGCAATTAAAATTGCTTGCAAAAATGGACAGGTGGTGTACAATGCACAGGTGGAGTAGCTAGCTTGACAGCAAAGGAACCCTCACGTAGTATGCCAGACAATGAAAGTATGGCCCTAAAAATGGCAGCACTTTTTGCAATTAAAATTGCGTAGAAAAATGGACAGGTGGTGTACAATGCACAGGTGGAGTAGCTAGCTTGACAGCAAAGGAACCCTCACGTAGTATCCCAGACAATGAAAGTATGGCCCTAAAATGGCAGCACTTTTTGCAATTAAAATTGCGTAGCAAAAATGGACAGGTGGTGTACAATGCACAGGTGGTGTAGCTTGCTTGACAGCAGAGGAACCCTAACGTAGTATTCCAGACAATGAAAGTATGGCCCTAAAAATGGCAGCACTTTTGCAATAAAAGTTGCGTAGCAAAAATGGACAAGTGGTGTACAATACACAGATGCTGTAGCTTGCTTGACAGCAGAGGAACCCTAACGTACTATCCCAGACAATGAAAGTATGGCCCTAAAAATAGCAGCACTTTTTGCAATAAAATTGCATAGCAAAAATGGACAGGTGGTGTGCAATGCACAGGTGCAGTAGCTTGCTTGTCAGCATAGCAAGCCTCACTTTCTATCCCTGACAATAGAAACTATGCCCCAAGGAATTGCCTGAGCTGATTTAGCCAGACACTGTGATATAAACCCCTGCACAGCACTGGCACAGACCTGCCTAGCAACAAAGGCTATGAACGGCTGTAATGTAGCCCTGAAAAGGGCTGTAATTACAAGTAGTCCCTAATCCATAAAGCAATGTGTAGATTGCACTATATGTCTATAGCGCACACAGGAGCAGCAGCGGGAGCGGGAGCGGTGACTATCACCCACCCGCAGCAGAGAGATAATGGCGGCGATGGGGAAAATGGCCGGGTCTTATAGGGCAAAGACATGTGACATGCACAGCCTATGACACATGCCCTTGGTTGTCTGGCAAAAATCCACTTTGCTGTGTGTGTGTGTCTGTGATTGGCTAACAGCCTGGCCCACCCCACTGTACGCGCGGTTAGGAAAAAGAAAAATGGCGATCGCCATTCTTTCAGCACTCAGCAGCAGCATTGATCTAAACCCCGTCCCCCCCGCACACTATGCGCTGAATTTTGATAATATCATTATTAACAGAGACTCACAGTATTATAGTGAATAGCCAGCTAGTAATTAGCTACGCTTTTTGGTGATCGAGCTGTTATCAAACGGTAACTCATACTGCCGAACTTGAAGCAAATTGTTCGAGTTCGTCGAACAACTTGAACACCGCCCAAAATCACTCGAATTTGAAATTGGCGAACCGTTCAAATCGAACATTGCTCAACTCTACTGGTAAGTCAGTGTATTACATGTACACACACACTGTATATACACTGTATACACAGCTCCTGTGTATAATGTCACTGGTAATAGGTAATACAGGCTATTACCTATATACAGATCTCCTGATTATAAAGTCATCGGTGATCATTGTATTACCTGTACACTGACAATACATACAGAGCTCCTGTGTATAATGGCACTGATGGTAATATTAGTGTTATTAGTATTGTGGTTTTTATTCATGATCATTTATTGTAGTATTCGTCATTGTGTAGTAGTAATATGTGGTCTTGTCATGGTTTGGTGGTATTTGTCTCTTGTATGTAGTATTATTTGGTAGTCTGGTCATAGTGTTGTGGTATTTCTCCCTTGTATGTGGTAACATTTGCTTACTATGTGGTCTAATTATGGTGTGGCGGTATTACTCTCTTGTATGTGATTGTGTTTGATTACTATATATTGGTAACATGTTATCTGGTCATCATGTGGCAGTATTTCTCTCTTGTATGTGATTGTATTCGGTCACTACAGTATGTGGTGGTAATATTTTGTCTGGTCACGGTGTGGTGGTATTTATCCCTTGTATGTTATATTATTGGTCTTGGTATAGTGGATTGTGTTGTGTATGGAGGTCACTTTTTCTCTCTATCAATAATAGAAGTGGTGCCTGTGTTTCTATTAGGGTACGCTCACACGAGCGTGAAAATCGGACGAGTGCAATGCGAAAAAATCTCGCATTGCACTCGGACCTATGTTAGTCAATGAGGGAGAGCAGTTAGTCAGCTTTTCTCACATCCAGATTCTGGATGCGGGAAAAGCGACAGCATGCTGCAATTTTCTGCTAGAAAAGTGAATGGGTGCGAGAGATACATAGGACTGCACTCGGATGTTATCCCAGTGCAGTGTGATTAGACGCACAGGCTGACAATGGAGGAGATCGGGGGATTAACCCCTCCCTCTCCTCCGCAGCACCCATCCTCATCTTCACAGCTGTGACCTGATTGCAGGATCGGGTCACAGTTGCATGATACTCGGCTTATGCTCGCAGCAAAGCCTGAGCTGGGAGTCATTAGCATATCGCTGTCGCATCGGATGCCATACGCTCGTCTGAGTCCAGCCTCATACTTTTCCTCTGATTTTACCACTCCTGGTTTTGGCTACAAACACTGAGGTAAAATATTGACCAAATACTCAATATGTGCACGTGGCCCTAGTAAAGGTGATTACCTATTTTCAGAGGAGAACCTCTGTAAGTGCATATTTGCTGCAGTGTAATAATCACAGGACAGGGAGGGGTTAAATGTTCAAGTATTTAATCTTTATTGGAAATAAAGAATGTTCCCTATATTGATATCAGAGATAAAAAGTGACCTCCATGCACAACACAATCCACTATACCAAGACCAATAATACCACATACAAGGGGGAAATACCACCACATAGTGACCAGATCACATAGTGACCAAACAATACCACATACAAGGGAGAAATACTGCAACACTATGACCAGACCACATATTACCACCAAACAGTGACCAAATCCAACCAATCACATACAAGGAAGAAATTCCGCCACACCGTGACCAGACCACAGTGACGAAATAAAACAACATAGAAATACCACCATACCATGACCAGATCACATATTAACACCATATGGTGATCGAATACAACCACAAGCAAGGTTTAAATACCAAGTCTCCATGACCAGATAACATAGTAACCAAAATCTACAATAATAATCATGAATAAAAAACACAATACTAATAATACTAATAACACTAATATTACCATCACTGCCATTATACACATGAACTCTTTATATAGTGTCAGTGTACAGGTAATACAGTGATCACCAGTGATATTATACACAGGAGCTCTGTATATAGTGTATAGGTAATACAGTGATCACCAGCGACATTATACACAGGAGCTCTGTATACAGTGTATACTGTGTGTGTACATGTAATACATTGACTTACCAGTGATGTCTCTAGTTGAAATTATTCATCTTCGCTTATCCTCTTCATCTGGTGCTGACCGTCATCACTTCTTCCTGCCATGACACAACTCTGCAGAAAGTAGCAGTCACCTATAGCCAATCTCTCTCAGAGCACATTCCTCACTTTTTCCCCAATTTCTACACTATGTCAGACTTTTGGTCGCCCATGGAAGACAGTATCCTCAAAATTAAATTATATTTCATCAGTAATAAATAATACCCTTGTTCTGGCCCCATATAGTAATTATTTCTCCCATCCTGGCAGCCTTTATTTAATAATGTCTCCCATTCTGACCGCCTTTATTTAATAATGTCTCCCATTCTCACCGCTTTTATTTAATAATGTCTCCCATCGTAGCCCCCTTTATTTAATAATGTCTTCCATCCTAGCCCTCTTTATTAATAATGTCCCCAATCCTGGCCGCCTTTATTTAATGTTTCCCATCTTAGTCCCCTATGTTCCCCCATCTTGGGCCCCTATGTTCCTCCATCCCAGGCCCCTAAACTGCCCTATCCATTCACAGAGGGCGGAACAAAAAGATTTTTCTCACCTCCTGTGGTTCCCCGGCATCCACTTGTGGCTTCATATCTGGCGTGGTCAAATGTCCATCCCACCCATCTGAGGCCGTGCACAGACGTCAGAGCGCGATGCATAGCAGTCATGTTAAAAGATGTGAGGCACACAGACATGCACACACACTGACACAAGCACACATACACAGATGCATTGACATGCACACGTATGTAGACACACATGCATGCACACTCATGCAGATAAGAACACACAGTGATACGTATGTAAGCACACAAGCATGAACATGAAGACATGAACACATACATGAAGACAGGCACACATATGTAGACACAGAAATGTGCACATAGACACATGCATGCTTACATGCGTTGACACAGACAAATGTAGACATACAGACTTGCTGACACCGACAGGCACATGTACCTATAGGCAGACACATAGACATGCACTGGTTCAGTCAGGTGCACGTAGACAGACACATGCACAGGTTCATACAGACACGCACATGACGCAGACATGCACACATATATAAAAATGCAGACGGACACACATAAAGACATGCAGAAAAACGCAGCCAGGAACCTGCACGCACACAGACACATATATGTAGGCATGTAGACACATGTACAAGAATAAACACAAGCACAGGCACAAGCATGCACACACATATAGGCACATACATGCACACAGAATACAGTCAGGCCCATGCACAGACAAGCACAAATACATAGGCACACAAGCACACGCATGCACAGACATGCAGAAGAACGCAGAAAGGCACTGCATTAATGTACACACACACACATATACACACATTAGAGGAGTTCTTACATTCCCCTTGCTGGTCTCTGGTCCGGCCTTCAGGCTCCATTGATGATCCTCTCTGGCGGGAAGCAGCAGTGCTGAGTGCAGGGCGTGCTGCCTGACGTCACAGTTAGCAGATGCGGCAGCGTCTATTAACTGTGACATGGCAGAGGTGACACACGAACAACTGAAGGCTCAGTGCAGCCCCAGCTGACATAGAAACAAGCAGCATCACAGCCCTGGCACAGCCACCCAGGGCCCCGACACTGCCGTTGGCACAACTGTTTGGGGCCCGGACACTGCCGCTAGCACAGTCGCCCGAGGCCCCGACACTGCAGCTGGCAAAGCCGCCCAGGGCCCCGACACTGCCACTAGCACAGCCGCCCGGGGTCCCGACACTGCCGCTGGCGAAGACACCTGGGGGCCCTAGCCCTGCCAGCGGTTACCAGCCTGGAGCCCTATGTGAAGCACAGGGGGATTGGGGCCTCTAAGGCCCGGGGTCTACCGGGGGTTTTCCCAGCATACCAGTGGTCCAGACCGACCCTGTATATATATATATATATATATATATATATATATATAGCTATATATATATATATATATATAGCTATATATATATATATATATATATATATATATATATATATATTAATTAGGTATAGTCACTGTCAACTCCATAATAACAAAAGGAACTGCTAGCGGCCACCACCAATTTCTTTACAGGCCGATTGGACACCCATTGCAGATGTCATCCAAGGGCAGTCCAATTTCCGTAGAGTCATAGAGAGAAGGAGGTTGAAAAATTCTGTCCGCCTTCTTCTCTCAAGAAACTCGGAACACACTAAGCTAAAAGTTTTATCAGAGTGTCTTTAGCATAATTAGCCCACTTCTCTCTCATGAGAAAATCTATGATCATTTGACTACAACCTTCTACTGAATCTTTTCTCCCAGAACGGTATACCAATCTACTCAGCTCCTCCTGCTCTATATACACTGCGAATGCACAATAAAAATACATTCACTGTACCTGATCTACCTTAGCCCCACCTGCTACAGTGACAGTAGCATGGTCTACAAGCCATTCCTTCTCTAATTGGCAGTTACTCTACCTCTCCCCACTGGTAGCAGAATCAGCATTCTACACTACCTACCTTTTCATCTTTCATAACAGCATTCATTCATTCATTCATTCATCCATCCATGCCGCTCACTGGCAAGACCGCTCTCCCTGAAACTCCAATCTCTTTCTGATACACCTTTTGTTCCCACCCTTATAAGACAAGCAGCAGCACCCTCAGTCAGTAAAGCTCTACAGAGCCTTCTTTCACCTCTTCTGCAGTTCAATTGTAAG
This sequence comes from Anomaloglossus baeobatrachus, assembly GCF_048569485.1. Taxonomy (NCBI): domain Eukaryota; kingdom Metazoa; phylum Chordata; class Amphibia; order Anura; family Aromobatidae; genus Anomaloglossus; species Anomaloglossus baeobatrachus. The sequence continues at coordinate 579,556,555 of NC_134353.1, read as the reverse complement.
GTTTAGAGTGACTGTCATAGAATTCTTCCACCAGTACCAGTACCTGTGCACTTATGGTCATGTACTTACAGTCATGGCCGGAAGTGTTGGCACCCTTGAAATTGTTCCAAAAAATGAAGTTTTTATCTATGAAAACTATTGCAATTACACGTTTTGTTATACACATGTTTATTTCCTTTGTGTGCATTGGGAGAACGCAAAAAAGGCAAATTGGACATAATTTCACACAAAATCCCAAAAATGGGCTGGACATAATTGTTGTCATCTTTCAAAATTGTGGATAAACAACTTTGTTTCAAGCATATGATGCTCATTCAAACTAACTTGTGGCAAGTAACAGGAGGGCAATATGAAAATCACACTTGAAATCAGATAAAATTGAATGAAGTTGGCTCAATCTTTGCATTATCTGTGTATGCTACACTAAGCATGGAGAACAGATAGAGGGGAAGAGAACTGTCTATGGAATTGAGAACAAAAATTGTTGAAAAATATCAACAACCTCAAGGTTTCAGGTCCATCTCCCAAGATCATGATGTTCGTTTGTCTGCAATGCACATTATAATCAAGACGTTTACAACCCATGGCACTGTGGCTATCTCCCTGGACATGGACGGCAGAGAAAAATTGCTGAAAGGTTGCAACACAAGATAGTCCAGATGGTGGATAAGCAGCCCCATTCAAGTTCCAAAGAAATTCAAGCTGTCCTACAGGCTCAGGATACATCAGTGTCAATGCAAATTACCCATCGACATTTGAATGAAATGAAATGTTATGACAGGAAACCCAGGAGAACTCAAAAAGAAGGAGCCAGCACAATTTCTATACTGTATTTGTTGATAAATTAGAGATTTTTGGCAAAACATTGCAATATTTTGAGCCACCCCGCCAACGTCACGGCAAATCCCATGGGGCAGTCCTACACTAAATATTATATTTTGTTTGGGGTGCCATATGGCCTCACACATCAAATGCAGAACTGCTTGAGGCAGCACTTACCTGGTGCTTTTCATTCCCGTACCTGTGACTGAGTCACAGCTGTGGGCAGGACAGGCCCAGGCAAGTGCAGCTAAGATTAAAAGCCTGTGGACAGGGCCGGTGGCTGTGTGTGAACAGTCACCAATAGCTAAACCAGTTTACAGATAGAACAACGAAAAAAGGGTGCACGGCCTGGTGGAGGCTAACCACCTGCCAAAAAAATTCAAAAAGAAGGAGCCAGCACGATTTCTATATTGTATTTGTTGATAAATTAGAGATTTTTGGCAAAACATTGCCTCAAGCAGTTCTGCATTTGATGTGTGAGGCCATATGGCACCCCAAACAAAATACAATATTTAGTGTAGGACTGCCCCATGGGATTTGCCGTGACGTTGGGGGGGTGGCTCAAAATATTGCAATGTTTTGCCAAAAATCTCTAATTTATCAACAAATACAGTATAGAAAACGTGCTGGCTCCTTCTCTTTGAATTTTTTTGGCAGGTGGTTAGCCTCCACCAGGCCGTGCACCCTTTTTTGATTGTTCTATCTGTAAACTGGTTTAGCCATTGGTGACTGTTCACACACAGCCACCGGCCCTGTCCACAGGCCTTTTAATCTTAGCAGCACTTGCCTGGGCCTGTCCCGCCCACAGCTGTGACTCAGTCACAGATACGGGAATGAAAAGCATCAGGTAGGTGCTGCCTCAAGCAGTTCTGCATTTGATGTGTGAGGCCATATGGCACCCCAAACAAAATACAATATTTAGTGTAGGACTGCCCCATGGGATTTGCCGTGACGTTGGGGGGGTGGCTCAAAATATTGCAATGTTTTGCCAAAAATCTCTAATTTATCAACAAATACAGTATAGAAAACGTGCTGGCTCCTTCTCTTTGAATTTTTTTGGCAGGTGGTTAGCCTCCACCAGGCCGTGCACCCTTTTTTGATTGTTCTATCTGTAAACTGGTTTAGCCATTGGTGACTGTTCACACACAGCCACCGGCCCTGTCCACAGGCCTTTTAATCTTAGCAGCACTTGCCTGGGCCTGTCCCGCCCACAGCTGTGACTCAGTCACAGATACGGGAATGAAAAGCATCAGGTAGGTGCTGCCTCAAGCAGTTCTGCATTTGATGTGTGAGGCCATATGGCACCCCAAACAAAATACAATATTTAGTGTAGGACTGCCCCATGGGATTTGCCGTGATGTTGGCGGGGTGGCTCAAAATATTGCAATGTTTTGCCAAAAATCTCTAATTTATCAACAAATACAGTATAGAAATCGTGCTGGCTCCTTCTTTTTGAAACCCAGGAGAACCCCACTGCTGTCACAGAGAGAGATATACAGTAGCTTGACAAAAGGGATATGAGCAAGCCAATATCCTGGGAAAGCGTCTTGTGGACAGATGAAACCAAGATAAAGTATTTTGGTAAAGCACATCATTGTACTGTTTACCAAAAATGGAATGAGGCCTACAAACAATAGAACATAGTACTTGCAGTCAAATATAGTGAAGGACAAGCATGTTTTAGGGTTGTTTTGCTGCCTCTAGCACTGGGTGCCTTGACTGTGTGCAAGGCATCATGAAATCTGAAATTAGCAAAGAAATTGGGGTCACAATGTAGTGCCCAGTGTCAGAAAGTTGGGTTTGTGTCCTAAGTCATGGGTCTCCCAGCAGGACAATGACCGCAACTATACTTCAAGAAGCCATCAGAAATGCATGGAAACAAAGCGCTGGAGAGTTCTGAAGTGGCCAGCTATGGGTTCGGATCTAAATACAATTGAACACCTGTGGAGAGATCTTAAAATAGCTCTTAAGAGAAGGCATGATTCAAATATGATACCTGGAGCAGTTTGCAGAAGAAGAGGTCCAAAATTCCACTTGAGAGGTGTAAGAAGCTTGTTGATGATTATAGGAAGTGATTGAATGCAGTTATTTATTTCAAAGGCTGTGCAGCCAAATATTAAGTTGAGGGTGCCAACAATTTTGTCAGGGCCATTTTTGGGATTTTGTTTTGAATTATGTCCAATTTTACCCTTTTTTCTCAGTTATTTTTGTGTTATTTCAATTCACACAAAGGAAATAAACATGTGAATAACAAAATGTGTTATTGCAATAATTTTTGGGGAGAAATAGTTCCTTTTCTGGAACAATTTCAAAGGTGCCAACACTTTAAGCCATCACAACATGCTATTACTGCAGGTCCTTCACCTCTTCTATTATAAACTTACTCCATGGTGCAGTGACAGATACATTAGATGACAGGCAACGGTATTGACTTATAATGGGGTTCAAGCTCTGCCTTGGAAAAATAGCACTGGATGCATTGCGTATCCATATTACATGGTGCACGTTGCAGACAACTAAAACCAAATGTGCTCTTTTTCATGCTCCTGGAAAATTTGATGGTCACATCTATATTTTCATGTGTTTCCCAGGAAGTATAGAAAGTGGAAATATATCTGGTGCCAGAGCTACAATGTTTTCTTAATATGATTAGCACAACTGAGACAAGTATTTCATACATAACCATTTCTATGAATGAATCTTCCTCCCCTGACATTTCATGGAAACATGTCAGATACAACATATGTGCCTGATAGAACTGATGTCCTATGGCCCATGTGTGTAAAATATGTACTCACAAAATTGGTGAAAAATACAGTTCGGCATGCACTTCCTCAATACTATGAAAGTCATTACTCAACAAGACCTCCCAAGATTTCGTGAATGGCTGATGTTGCAGACTGCCATAGCAAAAATGTTAATGAAACAAATACGTTCAAATGACCTCCTGCTCCAATCTATTACTTGTACAGGTGATAAATTGCCCAGACATAGATCATACTGTTTAATATCTAAATGATGGAAACATTTGCACTGCCGGCCAAATGTGACAAAGCATTGAAAAAATATGGAGGTAGCGTGTCTGTTAAATGATTTGACCTAACAGTGTTATCAGTCAAACTGCAAAGTGTAAGCTGCAACTGGCCCAGGAAATGTTCATAATGCATATACATTCTCTTTGTTCCTCATCACATTATTCCTATTGACGAGACATGCCTCCCAGGCTCCCTTTAGCATTGTAACCATGACATACCATACTTAACAAGGCTCTAACTGTGTTCCCACTGTAACAGAACCAAAACACATGGCTTGTAACATAACTTTGACACTTACAACGCTCATGAGTTTGGACATGAAGCAGCTCTAGAACATGTGTTAACCACTCCTCCAAAACAAATACTCATAAAAGCCACATCTTGACATAGATTATCATGTAGAAAAACCGCAAATTTGTTTGTAAGCCAACTTTTTAATCCGTTATGAAATCCTATTTTTCGCCACAAGCATCCCATGCAAAGATCTTCTGTGTTTATTCCCAGCTTGCCTCAGTTGGAGGTCAGGGGATTTTTTTTTTTAGATGGTTGAAGCACAGCTGTTATTTTCCCAACAACTGGAATGTGATATAGACAACATATCATCCATAAGAGAGAACAGGCTTTTGACTTCTCTTGGGTTTACTGGAAAGAAACAGAAATTCTAAAATATTTTATTAGTAAAAAATGTAAAATAACGATCATTAATTATTTTTTATAAGGTAACCATCAGATTTATGCAGAGCTAAATGTAAGCAGGAAACATGCCACAGGTGTGTCACACTTGTCCTGTAATTTCCAGCTGTAGAAGGTTGCAGTGTTTGGCTATGCAAGCTGCTCTCTGACTTTCCCTTTTTGCATGCTTGGGTTTTATCCCTTTCCCTTTAGGACCCTTCAGATTTCCTCACCTGTTCAGCTGTTAATCTGCAACACTTCCCTTTGTGTTTTTGAATACCCTCATTCCCCATTAAGGCCCCTTTACACACTGAGACTTTCTAGCGATCCCACCAGCGATCTCGACCTGGCCGGGATCGCTGATAAGTGTAATACTTATATATGTTCTGAGGATTTCGATAGCGTAGGGCAATGACAATCAGAGACGAGTTCTTGGTACAAGATATTTTATAATATGTAACCACGGTAGATACACAACGGAAAACACAGCGGTACAAATACACACAATACCTTCCCGAAACGGAGCGAAGGGAATTCCCGGGGCCACGCACCGGACTCCCCCAGGGAGACCACCAGAGCGAACCCCTATACAGGGACTGTCCGGCAATCACCCCGGAAGGCCTAAATGCGCAGCAGCCAGGACACAAGGGGCAAGCGGTAAAAGTCCAGGAGTGTCCGTACGGAATGAATGTCCAGAGTGGTTACGAACCAGAGAGAACCGGGCAGAGTGCTGACCGAAGATGGCAGACGGAATCCGGGCACAGCTTGAGAAACCGGGTAAGGTCCAGTGTCGGTCGGTCGGTAGTCTTTAGGAGGATCCAAAGGCAAACAGGATTAGCAGCAGCAAAGCAGGAGCACACAGCAAGCAGTATACTCAGGCACTGGACTAGGCTTAGAGGCGGCCTTTTAAGCAGCTGGACAGGAAGTAGGGCAACAGAACAGTAAACTCCATGTTAACCGAGGGCAAGCTCATTCAAAAGAGAACTGGAAAACCTGGAAACCTGACATTACTCCCCCCCCCAGAGACGGCCTCAGGACGGATCAGGGCCTGGCTTGTCCGGGAAACGTCGATGAAACTGAGCAATCTTCCGGGGTGCCCGAATGTTACCCACCGGTTCCCAGGAATCGTCCTCGGGGGCGTACCCCTGCCAACGTACCAGATACTGAAGCCGACGACGATGGAGCCGGGAGTCAATAATGTCCTCAACCACGAACTGCTCCTCGCCGTCGACCATCACAGGCGGAGGAGGAGGCACAACACGACCATGAAACGTATTAGGGGAAACGGGTTTGAGGAGAGACACATGAAAAACCGGGTGTACCTTTAGATGGTGCGGTAACCGTAGCCGACAGGCCACAGGGCTCACGATCCCGGTGATCTTAAACGGACCGATGAATTTTTGACCCAGCTTCTGCGAAGGAACACCCAATCTCAGGTTTTTGGTAGATAACCATACAGAGTCCCCTACCTTGTACATGGGTGCCGGTTTCCGGTGAGTGTCTGCCGACCTCTTGTAACGCTCCTGGGCCGTAGCCACAGTGTCCTTTAGAACCTCCAGATTTTGTCGTAGTTCTGTCAATCTGTCCTCCACCGCTGGCACCGAAACCGCAACCGGTGACCTAGGCAAAACAGTCGGATGGTAACCCAGGTTAGCGAAAAAGGCCGTTACCTTAGTGGAGCTGCTCTGAGTGTTGTTGTATGAGAACTCCGCCAACGGAAGCATCTTCAACCAATCGTCTTGGAGATGGCTGACATAACATCGAAGGTATTGTTCCAGGGTTTGATTTGTCCGTTCGGTTTGCCCATTTGTCTGAGGATGGTATGCAGAAGACAAACAGACATCAATCTGGAGTGCCGTACAAAACCCCTTCCAGAATCTAGACGTGAACTGCACGCCCCGGTCAGAGATGATCTCGTCTGGTACCCCATGCAATCGGAATACGTTCTGGATAACCAGATCCACTGTCTCTGCGGCTGAGGGAAGACCGGTACACGGAATGAAGTGAGCAGCTTTAGTCAATCGATCCACCACCACTAAAATGGTATTGTGCCCGCCTGAGACTGGCAACTCCACAATAAAATCCATGGAGATAGACCCCCAAGGGCGAGATGGCACGGGTAACGGTTGGAGGAGTCCCGTAGGAGCCACACGAGGGACCTTGCACCGGGCACAAACCACACATGAGTGGACATAGTCCTTCACATCCTTTAAACAGGTAGGCCACCAGAAAAAACGGCTCAGAAATTCCTGCATCTTCAGTACCCCCCTATGACCAGCCAACACGGAGTCATGGACCAATTTGAGAACCCGAAGTCTTACGGCCTCCGGGACATAAATGCGTCGCTCTCTCAACCACACACCATTCCGAAGAACAAGAGTTACATCATTCGGGGGGGCAGCAAGAAATACGTCACCATCATAGGCCAGCTTGATGTCCTTCCACAAGTCCTGGTCCTGGATTAGTCCAACGAAATTGGCATCCGATAACACGGTCTGAGACGGGGTTCCAGGCACGGAGTCCACGGCGTGGATTCGGGACAAGGCATCGGCTTTCCCATTACGTGAACCTGGACGGTAGGTAACGATAAAATTGAATTGGTTAAGAAATAGGCTCCAACGGGCTTGCCGTGGAGACAGGCACCTGGCAGACTTAAGAAATTCCAGATTACGATGATCTGTGAGTACTATCACTTGCTGCGCGGCTCCCTGTAAGTGGTGTCTCCATTCCTTGAAAGCGGAAATAATCGCCAATAATTCCTTGTCCGCAACGTCATAGTTCCTTTCTGCAGGGGACAAGCGGCGGGAAAAGAAGGCACACGGATGCAAGAGACTCTTGTCCCCAGTCCTTTGAGAAAGAATGGCCCCTAATGCATAGTCGGAAGCGTCAACCTCCACGATAAAGGGAAGTGCTGGATTCGGATGTACTAATATTGGCGCTGAGGTAAAACATACCTTGAGACGATGAAATGCTTCCTGGGCCTGGGCGGACCACACAAACTTCTGTCCTTTTTTGGTTAACAGAGTGATGGGACGAACAATCTCTGAAAAGTTACGGATAAAACGTCGGTAAAAGTTGGCAAAACCGACAAAGCGTTGTACCTCTTTGATGTTTCCCGGTTCCGGCCAGTCGAGAATGGCTTGTATCTTGCTAGATTCCATGTTCAGTCCCTGAGGAGAGATGACATAACCTAAGAATTGTATTTGTGAGCAGTGGAACTCGCA
>NC_134353.1:578523802-578643802 GCF_048569485.1 Anomaloglossus baeobatrachus | reverse complement strand
GCTGGCTTCATGAGGTGTTTTTCAGCAAATTTAACTCTGGCCTGTCTATTTTTGGAATTGATGAATGGTTTGCATCTAGATGTGAACCCTTTGTATTTACTTTCATGGAGTCTTCTTTTTACTGTTGACTTAGAGACAGATACACCTACTTCACTGAGAGTGTTCTGGACTTCAGTTGATGTTGTGAACGGGTTCTTCTTCACCAAAGAAAGTATGCGGCGATCATCCACCACTGTTGTCATCCGTGGACGCCCAGGCCTTTTTGAGTTTCCAAGCTCACCAGTCAATTCCTTTTTTCTCAGAATGTACCCGACTGTTGATTTTGCTACTCCAAGCATGTCTGCTATCTCTCTGATGGATTTTTTCTTTTTTTTCAGCCTCAGGATGTTCTGCTTCACCTCAATTGAGAGTTCCTTAGACCGCATGTTGTCTGGTCACAGCAACAGCTTCCAAATGCAAAACCACACACCTGTAATCAACCCCAGACCTTTTAACTACTTCATTGATTACAGGTTAACGAGGGAGACGCCTTCAGAGTTAATTGCAGCCCTTAGAGTCCCTTGTCCAATTACTTTTGGTCCCTTGAAAAAGAGGAGGCTATGCATTACAGAGCTATGATTCCTAAACCCTTTCTCCGATTGGGATGTGAAAACTCTCATATTGCAGCTGGGAGTGTGCACTTTCAGCCCATATTATATATATAATTGTATTTCTGAACATGTTTTTGTAAACAGCTAAAATAACAAAACTTTTGTCACTGTCCAAATATTTCTGGCCCTGACTGTAAGAGTGTATGTATGTTTCTCAATCACATTTTATAGACTCTTATCTGAATGTAATGAACTTAGGGCGTAGTAGGAAAATCTCAAGTTTGTGTAGAGGCCCGTAACCTAAATAGTAATTGACAGTTATTTTTTTTTTTCTTTCTCCGCTCATATAAAGTATAAGTATAAAAGGCATCTTTATCTTCCTTGACACATTCATGGAGTGTACATGTTGGTGTGGATCCTAAATTGGGCATTTGGTTGGGTAGTCACTGGCCATGTGTCTAACATAAACAGCACGTCTGACTGTTATCGGTCTGTTCCTAGGAGAATATGTTCACCAGCAGCCTAACATGAGATTCTGCAGAAATTCACTGTAGAGTTCACATTAGCAGGTTGACGTAAGTGAGAAGGACCTCTGTGCTTACATTAGGATCTTTTCCAAGAATTCTCTACGCCGCCTGTTTTGATGTTTCATACAGTTGGCAAGCGCCATCTTTGTGTTTACTGAATTTCTGTAATTGTTACTGTGTATTTGAAATTTTTCTTTATCATTTCTTTAAAAAAAATTCTGCCCAAACGGTAAAAAAGAACATATATTAAGTGAAAATCGGACAAAGCTTGATGATTGGCTTTTCTTCTGATTTTATTTATACTGTACATGACAAGAGGCACAAGCAAAATGGTCACGTTTCAGTCCATTTTATCTGTTTATATTAATAACAGAACTAAAATTAACAAAGAAAATGATGGGCATTTTTTCACCAGGCAGGATAAATTGCCGCTCAGATCTACAGGGAGTCGGTAACATGGTCATTTTTAAGCTTTGCATGTTGGAATAAAGAAATCCCTACTTTATATCTGATCATTTGAATGACCTAGCAGCGATACCCTTGCCCATTTGAGTTTATCGACTGTAACCAAGTCCAACAAGCAGTGTTCGCTAGAATTTTACACTTTTGGTGCTACATCAATACCAAATATTGTTTCAGAAGTAATGTCTGGTTTTCAGGCATCACTGCTGCATTCTCTTCAAAACACTGTATTAGGGCTTGTTCACACACGACAAATATTATTTACTTCATATGGTGAGAAAAACCAATGAGATCGATAGCCTTAAAGGGACCTGTCACTACGTTTTTCCTTATGAGCTGCGACCACCTCCATTGTGTGTGTATGTCTGTCTGTCTATCTATCTATCTATCTATCTATATCTCAGGGAGAGAAAGCTAATCCAGCATCCAGTTCCAGAAATTTAAAACATCAATTTTAATCAGAAAAAGTTAAAATTCCATGTTCCATAGTTGCATTAAAAGCGCATCATAGCAGGTGTAAAAATGGATACATGTTTCGGACGTATGTGTCCTTAGTCTAGACTAAGGACACATACGTCCGAAACACGTATCCATTTTTACACCTGCTATGATGCGCTTTTATTATCTTCCTCTCCCTGAACCTCGTGGTAACAAGGTCTAACTACCAAAAGTCCGTGCACCGTTCTGGCTGATACTCTAAAGCTGGTGTCACACATAACGACAACGACATCGCTGTTACGTCACCATTTTCTGTGACGTAACAGCGACCTTGTAAGTCGCTGTTATGATCGCTGCTTAGCTGTCAAACACAGCGACGCAGCAGCGATCATAACGTCGCTACATGTGCAGAGAGCAGGGAGCCGCGCACACTGCTTAGCGCTGGCTCCTTGCTCTCCTAGCTACAGTACACATCGGGTTAATTAACCCGATGTGTACTGCAGCTACATGTGCACAGAGCAGGAGCCAACACTAGCAGCAAGAGCGGCGGAGGCTGGTAATGAAGGTAAATATCGGGTAACCAGGGAAAGGTCTTCCCTTGGTTACCCGATGTTTACAGTGGTTACAGCTTTCCGCAGCTGCCAAACGCCGGCTCCTGCTCCCTGCTCGCTTCAGTTCGTCGCTCTCTCGCTGTCACACACAGCGATCTGTGCGTCACAGCGGGAGAGCGACGATGGAAAAACGAAGCAGGACATTCAGCAACGACCTCACAGCAGGGGCCAGGTCGTTGCTGGATGTCACACACAGCGACGGGACGTCGCTGCAACGTCAGAGAAAATGGTGACTTAGCAGCGACGTTGTTGTCGTCGTCGCTGTGTGTGACACCACCTTAATTCCTGAAAGGGTGAGCTGGTTTTTTCTTCTTCTTGTCAATATAGATATAATATCTCTATATCTCTATAGATCTCTATATATATATATATCTCTATATATATATAACTCTCATTCCAGAGTACTGTATACAAGAGCTCAGGCTTTTTTGGAGAACTTACAAAAAAATCTTTATTATACTTGCCTAGGGGGCGTTTCGGTTCGATGGATGTCACTGGTCTGTCAGGTGCCTCCTCCATCTTGTATGATCGCCGTTGTCCTCCTTCTCAGCCCAGTGTGGATAATGCATCATACGTCACCCACACAGGACAACATTGCGGTCCTCTGCAGCACACTTTAATGCCCAGATGCGAGTTAAGGTCAAAGACTGCCCGAGCTTGCGCACTACAATAGATTAGTCTGCCCTCAGCGGGCAGATCAAAGTGCGCCTTTGCAGGATCACAATGCTCGCCTGGGAGGATGACTAAGGCTATGTGCGCACGTTGCGTACTAGCCCTGCAGAAATTTCTGCAGCGATCTGAAGAGCACACATGCGCTTCAAATCGCTGCAGAAAATGTCCGTAGAGAAAAAAAAAAGCTGATTTCATGCGCTCTGACTGCAGCTCCTGCCATAGACAGAGCGGGAGCTGCCGGCAAAGCGCACGGAAGAAGTGACATGTCACTTCTTAGAACGCAGCGCTTCGGGCAGCAGCCAAAACGCTGCTCTCTAATACGCCACGTGCGCACGGCCCCTGCACAATCTCCATAGACTGTGCAGGGGACGCAGGACGCATGCAGTTACGCTGCGCTACAAAGCGCAGCGTAACTGCATGTATTTACGCAACGTGCGCACATAGCCTAAGGATGCATCTTCCAGACTGGGCTGGGAATAAGGAGGATGGCAATCGCACAGGATGGAGGGGGCGCTGGATCGAGAGCAGTGACTCCCATTAGATCGGCCTGCCCCCTAGGTGAGTTTTATAAAGAGATTTTTTTTACGTTCTACATCGTGGCCTTGGCTCTTGTATACAGTTTTTTTGGATTACTGTATATAAGGGCTCACTGGTGGTGGCCACAGCTCATAAGGGAAGAACCTGGTGATAGGTTCCCTTTAAGTCTGGCATTTGTGTAATGAATCCTCAGAAGAATAGAGCATGCTACAGATATGAAAATCTACAGCAAAATCGAGAAAAGGATGTCCAGTGTAAAAAAAAAAAAAAAAAAAATCGAAAAAAAAATCACCCATCCTATAGATAGATAGATGGTAAATTGCTGATTCATGGGTTTCCCACAGCAGGGACCTGCACTAATCAGCAGAACAGGGAATTTTTATCCCCATTGCAAAATGGAGCAGCGACTCGGACGCCCAAACGCCGCTCCATTCATTCTCTATGGGGCTGCTGGAAAAAGCACAGTGCAGAGCAGCCCAATTCGGAATGAATGGACCAGTGGTGCCATGTATACTGCATCTCCACTCTAAGGCCACGTTCACATGATCAGTATTCGACATCGGTATTTGTAAGCCAAAACCAAGAGTGGATAAAAATACAGAAGTGGTTCCTGTGTTTCTATTATACTTTTCCTGATTGTAAGCCAAAACCAGAAGTGGAACAAATACTGATGTCAAATACTCATCATGTGAATGTGGCCTAACTTACAAAAGTTCTCTGTTACGCTGTTCCGTGCTAATCCCAGCTGATCAACACGTTACCAAAGGACAATCCCTTAAAATGGGTTGAGATATTAATGGGCTATCCCTATGTTGGGTCATGAATATCCCCTTATTGAAATCCAATACCCCATTCATCAGCTTTTTATCTGTCTAGAACCAGAGCTGAAAATGAACAGAGCTGAACATTACCAATACGTTCCCTGGTATTGGCTGTTCCTTCGTGTGGCACCTGGTATTAGGTTTGTGGGAAAAAATGATCAATAAACCTTATTTTGTGCTTCACATGGACAGTACATAAATACAACATGTATGGCATCTTTGTGCTGGCTTCTGGAATTGCAGACAGGTCATAATTGGCAGACAGGGTAGGACAACACAGTGCATTCTCTACACTATCAAAAACTGCATTTAACTAGAACGTTTTTGTTTTACTCTGAGCCAAATTTAACTCCTTTTTCCATATTCTACATATGTACAGCCATTATCTGGTGCAAGAGTATGGAGATTATAAGCGGAGCCCACATTATACCTTGCCAATTTCTCTAGCTGTGACAGCAGTGATTGGAAACGAAGCACCAGTCCCTGCGCTTAGCCCCTTAAATACCACATGCATTGGTACTCCTGAGATTCCCAGCCACCTTTTTAGGCTGCTTTCACACCTCCGGTTTTTCCTGTGCGGCACAATCCAGCACTTTGCAGGAAAAACGCAACCGTTTTTTTTTTTTTTTTTTTGCTGCCGGTTTCGTTTTTCCTGCATAGACTTTAATTAGTGCCGCATGGGCTTGCGTTCTGTCCGGTTTTTGCCGCATGTGGCAAATTTAGCCAATGAGGCGGCCAGATGGAACGTTGCCTGGCACGTTTTTTTGTGTGGCAAAAAAACCCGCATCGCGCCGCATCCGGCCGATGCGGCACATTTTTCAATGCATGCCTATGGACGCCGGATGCGGCGCGATGCGGCAAAAACCGCATACGGCCGCCGCATGCGGTTTTTGCCACTGCACATGCTCAGTTGCATGCCGCAAGCGGCAAAAAACAGATGGGCCGCATTTAAACTTATGCAAAGGATGCGGCTTTTTCGCCGCATCCGTTGCATAGGTTTTAGAGCCCGACTGGCCGGCTCTGCACCTACCGGATGTGTGAGAGCAGCTTTAGCTTTCATGACTGGTGCTTTTCTGTATATAGAATAAGTGGTCAGGACAAAAATATAAAAAAATGGTGGTGGGGGACCTTTTTTTTTTTTTTTTTTTTTTCTCTTCTGACTGAGGAGAAAAACTTTTTTTATTTTTAGAGACTTGTACAAAGGTCCAATGTATAAAAATAATATAAAATTATTTAAGCTGCTAAATGAAAAATGCTATAAAGAAGACAACCACAAAATAACAGGATTATCACTTTTGAGTCTGCACTTCAGCAACAAATGCAAAAAAAGTTATCCAAACTTTATAAGCCCAAAATTATATAAATGCTCGTAAAACCACCAGCTTGCCTTGTGAATACAACAAGTTGCAGAAAGAGTCCGTAATGAAAAAAAAAAAGCCGATTCCATGCGCTATGAGTGCAGCCCCTCCTATAGACAGGGCGGGGGATGCAGGCAAAGCGCACGGAATAAGTGACATGTCACTTCTTAGAACGCGCGCTTCGGGCAGCAGCCGAAGCGCTGCGATCTAATACGCCACGTGCGCACGTCTCCTGAATAATCTTAATAGATTATGCGGGGGACGCAGGACGCATGCAGTTACGCTGCGGTGCAGATCGCAGCGTAACTGCATGCAATTACGCAACGTGCGCACATAGCCTAACTGAAAAATAAGTTATCCTTTTTTAATTTTTCTAGTTGTTGTGCTATCACTAATGAATTTCAGGTGTGTGCATTCAGATATTTATCAGTCGTCATTGTTTTTTGTAAATTGTGAAATTTCCAGTCCTGTCCTGGCTCACATGACCGCTGTTGTGACGACTTGGCTCACTCCAGCGTTTGCGGAGTTACTTACCACAAGTCGTTTTCTCAATGTAAGGGTATTCAGGCACTGGCATATAATATGAAGGAGTACAGTGCGAGAAAACAATAGCACCATGCTGCATTTGGCAGCATATCTCGACTGACTCGCACCCTTTAGTCTATGGGCAATTGTGAAACATTGGACTGAACTATGATGACATCCGAGTGCAGTTTGAAATATGCAGAGACAGGCGATGGAGGAGATGGAGAGAGTAATCTCTACCACTTCTCCGCCCCTGTGATCTGATTCTCGCACAGTAGGATTGCACTCGGATCACGCTTGCAGCAAAGCCTGAGCAAAGTCTCATTAGCGTGACTCCAGCCTAAGGCCTTGTGCGCACTAGACGGAATTTCCCGAGGATTACCAGCAGATTTGCTGCATGTTTCGCTGCAGAAAATGTTCATAACATCTCTGCAGTGATTCACCAGCAAATCCTATGGGAGAAAAAATGCTGTGCGCACTAGGCGGATTTTGACAGTTGCATGTTTTGCTGCGTGATTCCCGCAGCAAAAACTATTGCATGTCACTTCTTGTCTCTTTTCCGCAGGAAGCTGCGGGATTCGCTACCGGAGGAATCTCCAGTAATGCCAGGACTGGATTCAGTTACCCGCACTGAACTCTGGAGCTGTCATCTGAGCTCCGGAGTGTAGCGTAGACTAAACTGTGAGCGCTGAGTGATTGTTTCCCCGACGATTACAGTTTAGTTCAGGCCGGGCTGATCTCCGGAGCTCAGGTGACTGCTCCGGAGTGCAGCCCGGCCTCTCTACAGCTGTCACCTGAGCACCGGAGATCAGCCCGGCCTGAGCTAAACGGCAATCGCCGGGGAATCAATCACTCGGCGCTTGCAGTTTAGTCTAGGCTGCAGTCCGGAGCTCAGCTGGGAGCTCCGGAGTTTAGTGCAGGTAACCGCGGCCAGGTCTGTTATTACTGGAGATTCTTCCACTAGCCAGTCCGACGCTGGCTGCGGCATTTCCGCACCAAATCCGCACAAAATCTGCCGCAAACCGCATGCGGATTTCGGTGTGGTATTTTCCCGCAGGTGCAGAAATCTTACTGAGCCTCTGGTATTTTCTTAAGAAAATTCCTTTTTCTAGTGCGCACAGGGCCTTAGTCTGACTCTCACAACAAAGCTTTCATAGATTGGTAGTCTGACACATCCCCTACAGTAACTAGCAGCTCAATGTCTATTGCCAATGGACGCTGAAAGCTCTGCTGCATGACTAAATCTAAAAAAATGCTGCTTATGTAATAATCGTTGCACCCATTAAATTTAGTGATACCTTGTTGGATTCAGGGCCTCGTTGCCTACATTATGCTGCCCTGAGGGGAAGTAAAAACCTGCTGTACCCCTTTTAACATTAGAAAATTGATTGCTTATAGTGTGTGTGTGTGTGTGTGTGTGTGTGTGTGTGTGTGTGTGTGTGTGTGTGTGTGTGTGTGTGTGTGTGTGTGTGTGTGTGTGTGTTAGTTATTTCTTAAACCTCCTAAGACCATGTAAGTTCAGTATTGTGCTAGTTGTCCTGCCTATAGCGTTATGTTGCCAGGCCATTTTTGCTGTACAATGAATGCTGTAAAAAGAACCCAAATTATTTTCCTTTATTTTAGTACATTGTATGGTGTCATTCAAAACTTCAACTCATCTCATGTAAAAAAACATTGCCTAATACGGCTACTTTGATAGAAAAATAGAAAATGGTTTGGCTCCGGGAAGAAAGGGATAAAATAACGAAAGCACAGAGATGAAAATTATCTGGTTGGGGAAGGGGTCTAGAGAGGCCAATTTAATCATTGTCCATTTCCTATACAATTGGACATACAGAGATCCACTGTCGATCACTGTCATAGGATTGCTCCTTTACTAATCGCAGAATTAGTAGGAATTTTTAATAAATCAGATGGTAGACCTGTTTTACACATCCATGAATAAAGGACTGCTCTTTCATCGGAAGTCCCAGACCAACCGCCGGGTCTCCTAACCGAAATGAGCTTGTCGGCTCAGGGTGAGAGACTCTGCCATTAGTTTGGGTCTTCTCATCTGGACATGGTCTGGGCACATGTAGCTTGTGAAACCAGTAGTACACGGAATATATTTCACAGATCCAATTTAAATGAGCAACAAGTTGAACTATGCATCAAGGACAGATTGTCATCCACTTCCAAATTCAGAAATAATTCAGAAGCTGTATAGTTGCTGTCAGAAGTTCCAGCATCTGCATTGTGTTTTAACATTTTCAGAAAATGTACAGCTGTAATTTTCGTTTTAGTGTATCATGTGCTGCAAATTTACTCATTAATCCTCAAATGGCACCTAATAGTAATTTATTCCTCTATTTTCTCTTTTGTCTTTAGGCACGGAATATCCGATGTCTACTCCAACAGATCCGGGTGCGATGCCTCACCCGGGGCCTTCTCCAGGTCCTGGTCCTTCCCCAGGACCTATATTAGGACCTAGCCCGGGACCAGGACCTTCCCCAGGATCCGTACACAGCATGATGGGCCCAAGTCCCGGACCACCCAGTGTCCCTCATCCGCTATCTAACATGGCTCCATCAGATTATCCAGCAGAGAACATACACCAGATGCATAAGGTACAAATTTCAATTTGGGGTTTAACTGATTTCTTTTATATAAGTTAACCGTTTTTGCATGGTTCGTCACTGCTCAGTATGTGTACTAGAAGCCTGCATTCCCCCGTGCATGCATCCATCTTTAAAGGGGATGCTTGGGTATATAATATTGACAATCTATCCTTAGAATAGGTCAGCAATATTGAATGTGTGGGAGTCTGACACCAGTCACTCCCACTGTTCACCTGCTACCAGTCCTGGCAGTTGCGAGATGTAAGTATTGAGTGGATTGGAGTAGCACAGCTCCGTTTAGTATATCCTGGTTTTTGCTGAGAAGTGGATGTCAACTCTTCTTTAAGCGAATTGGAGCTGATACGCAGTACTTGGCAGCTTACGCCCATATGATCAGTGGAGCTGTGCTGTTCACCCCGCTTTTGGATGTTTACACCTGACAACCGTGATTGAGTGAAGATCCCTCCACCTTGCGTTCCCACCTATCTGATATGGATGACACGCCAAATCTTGAAATCTCTTCTGACACGTAGACTCAAAATAGTCTGATGCCTCTGATTCTGTACAGAATAGTTGAGAGTAGTATCCTTATCACAGGAATAAAAAGTGATCTAAGGTGACAGAAATCTTTAAAAAAAAAATATATATATATATATATTTTATATTATATTCTCTGCAGACACTTTATTTACCTGCAGCTCAACCAAACATGACGCTGTCCTTACAGCGGAGTGATGCAGAGCTCAGTGGTGCTAAGCGAAGGTGTCAGGTGACGTCCTGGTCTCTGCTCCCGACTGTATTCACAAGCCAGGAGCGCCTGAGGCTGCGTTCATCACAGAGAGACAGTGCACAGGGGAGAGGGCAGACAGTTAACTGGGCCCCTTAAGTCATAAAGAGCTGAGGACACCATCTGGCAAATAACGCTGACTGTGTCCCCGACAGAGAGTGGGCCCCCCTGTTTGTCCATGGCGCCCGGCATATACAAGGCACAGATGGCAGCGCACAGGGGGTGGGGGAGGGAACAGAATGTGGGGAGGAGGCGGGGGCTGCATTGCACTGTACCTGGTCGGCAGCAGGGCGGCAACATGAGGTCGGCTGTGATGCCAGTCAACAAGGTCCTGCCCTGTCGTCATGATATCACAGGAAGCGGCAAAATCGCAGCAAGAGTGGTCACATGAGCACTCTGAGGCCGGGGAGAGGGGCTGACAAGCAGGGTGGGTAAGTAGTTGCTGTCTCCCTAACTTCCTTTATTTATTTAGCCCAATAGTGAAATAACAAAAAAAAAACAAAAAATAAGCCAGATAACCCCTTTAAATGCTGCTCACCTCCTTGCTTTCTGCACAATGACCTCTGCACATATCAGAGCATGCTTAGATGACTCTCCTATAGAAGTCAATATGTTAGCTCTATACTTTTTTTCTATATGCTGTCAGCTAATAAAGATTAAAAAATAAGTGTTTCACTATCTGGTTTTAATTAATAAATATCATTTGGCTGATAAATTCCTTGTAACCTCTTCCTGACCTTTGACGAACGTAAATGTCATGGTCAAGTACCATTTCCCAGTCCGTGCTGTATATAGTTATGGTGATGAGTGGCAGGCACAATGGTGACGCAGCCTGCCATAACGACTGGGATTTAAACTATCCCTTATTCTAGTACGTTAACCCTTTATAGGTCAGAAGCGACTGCAGCAACTACATGGGAAGACAAAAGGAGGGAACTCTCCTCAAACCCACAGCCACAAGCCACTTTTTATAATTGCAGGGTGCTA
The DNA here is from genome assembly GCF_048569485.1 of Anomaloglossus baeobatrachus. NCBI lineage: Eukaryota > Metazoa > Chordata > Amphibia > Anura > Aromobatidae > Anomaloglossus > Anomaloglossus baeobatrachus. The sequence goes on along the minus strand of NC_134353.1, from coordinate 578,632,890 downwards.
GTGACTTAAAGGGAACCTGTCAGGTGCAATATGCACCCAGAACCACGAGCAGTTCTAGGTGCATATTGCTAATCTCTGCCTAACCATCCCTGTATCTAGTAGAATAGATAAAGAAATTTACAGAACAAGTATTTCTAAAGATCTTTTATAATATGCTAATGAGGCCAGCGACTAGTTGCAAGGGCGTTACTTCCCTTGGCTAGTCGGCCCCCTTAGCATGTTAGCACGCCCCAGCAGGGCAGGGCTTGCATTGTCACATCTTCACGTAAACCTTGGGAACGCAAGCATCAATAGTACTGGAACTGTGCCAGCACGGTAGGTGGGTATAACTTTTATTTTTTAATTTTCATATGGTGCAAAACATGGTGAATGAGAACTAGTAGTGGACACTCCCATTAATAGTTTAGATAGGTTAAATGGGATGACAGATTCCCTTTAACAAGGGCCAAATATTCTATTTTTGGAACCCTTTACTTCTGTTATTGAATGAGTGTTATGGAGCTATTGGCTGTCCTCACAGCCTCAATCACTTGTGGTTTCAACAGAGAAACTGATATTCCCTCCTTAACCATAAATGGCTGAGATGGGAATACTCTATACTTTGATGCCCTCAGATTAGGGATCTGTGGACTAGAATTGTCATTAATCGCTAGAACAAAGTTGTTGTCTTGGATCTGCAAATGTTATAATAATGCAGCTTAAAAAGCGAAGTTTCATTTAATTTGTTATTACAGGTATGGACTGATTCATGTTACATTTGCAATCAGGTGAACTCTGAAATTTTGCAGCTCTTCTTCTTTTTTTTTTTTTTCTTTTTTTTTTTTTTTTGATTGATTTTTTTTTTTTTTTTTCCCCAATCTTAAAGGACCCTCCAACTGTATACGTTTTTAGGAAATGTTAGGTATCGCGTAAAGCTTTCAATATTTTAAAGTTACGTTTTTTTTTTTAATTCTTTTTAATAGTGATGGCGCATCGCAATTTGGAATTGATACAGTCCTGAGAATAAGGGTGTTACATTGATACAATAGCTGTGGACAACATTATTGGCACTCTTGGATATTAAAGGGAACCTGTCACCAGATTTTTACCTATTAAACTTTAAAGAATCCCCTTCTGCAGCTCCTGGGCTGCATTCTGTGAAGGTGCACCTTGTGCCCTGACTACCCTTCCAGACCCCAAAAATAACTTTATAAAACTTGATCATTAGGTATGCTAATTACCTTGGTTGGCCAGATGGGCGGGCTCCTTTTCTGCTCCTTAATCCCCCTTCTGCCCTGATCGCCACCCTCCGTCATCCTCCTCATCGCATTTTCAAATCTCGCCCCTGTGCATTTAGGTCGGCTCGCGCAGGCACAGTTCACGCTGCCATATCACGGGCAGAGCAGAAAACAGCTGCCCTCGCTCGCTCCGGTGAGCTAAATGCACAGGTGCGAGATTTTGGGCTGGTACGAGCATGGCGCTGGAGATACAATGCACAGCGCCGACCTCCCCAGCGCCATGCTCGTACCCGCCCATAATCTCGTGCCTGCGCATTTAGCTCACTGGCGTGAGCGAGGGCAGCTGTTTTTTTTGCTCTGGCCGCGATATGGCAGAACTGCACAGGCGCGAGATTTGAAAATGCGACGAGGAGCTTGACTGAGGCGTCATCCCATCAATCAAGCAAGGAGGACGGCGATCAGCTGCAGGAGTGGGATAAAGGAGCAGAAAATGAGCCCACCCATCTGGCCAACCAAGGTAATTAGCATACCTAATGGCTAAATTTTATAAAGTTATTTATGGGGTCTGGAAGGGTAGTCAGGGCCAAGGTGCACCTTCATAGAATGCAGCTCAGGAGCTGCAGAAGGGGATTCTTTTAGTTTAAAGGGAACCTGTCACCACTTTATTGCCCTAGAAGAAAAACTGTGGAAACAGGAAGCGCAATAGGGTCTTACCCCAATATATATATGGTGAAGCAAAGAGCAATCCTACTCACCAAAAGGGGTTGTGAAAGCCACAACTCCTATAACAGCATGTAACTCCAAGTCCCGGCAGCGGTCCCCATAGGGCAGATAACAGAGAGTAGTAGAGATGGGTTTCAAAGCCTCGCCAAGGACCACAGGTTCATATGAGCTTTAGATTAATGTTTCTTTATTTCATGCACAGGTCAGGTCAACGCGTTTCAGGAGACACAGCTCCCTTTTCATGTGAACTTATGGGCTGGCACTAGTGATGGATGAATACTGAAATATTCAGGTTTGGATTATTCTTTTCAGATATTTCGTACTATTTCTGCATTCGTCATGCATAACAAATCTAATAAAAATCAATTTTCTCCCAGGAGGTCTGATGTGGTTGTAGAAATGGATGAAATTGAATGGGAATAGCATGGGGAAGAGGCCTGGATGCATCTCTGAACCACAGATCATTTTCCTGACTTGTGGTTCAGAGATGCATCCAGGCCTCTTCCCCATGCTATTCCCATTCAATTTCATCCATTTCTACAACCACATCAGACATCCTGGGAGAAAATTGATTTTTATTAGATTTGTTATGCATGACGAATGCAGAAATAGTACGAAATATCTGAAAAGAATAATCCAAACCTGAATATTTTAGTATTCACCCATCACTAGTGCCAGCCCATAAGTTCACATGAAAAGGGAGCTGTGTCTCCTGAAACGCGTTGACCTGACCTGTGCATGAAATAAACATTAATCTAAAGCTCATATGAACCTGTGGTCCTTGGCGCGGCTTTGAAACCCATCTCTACTACTCTGTTATCCACTTTTTCTTTGTCGCTCCATTGGGAGACCCAGACAATTGGGTGTATAGCTTCTGCCTCCGGAGGCCACACAAAGTATTACACTTAAAAGTGTAAAGCCCCTCCCCTTCTGCCTATACACCCCCCCCCCGTGCATCACGGGCTCCTCAGTTTTTATGCTTTGTGCAAAGGAGGCACACATGCACGCATAGCTCCACAATTTAGTCAGCAGCAGCTGCTGACTATATCGGATGGAAGAAAAGAGGGCCCATAACAGGGCCCCCGGCATGCTCCCTTCTCACCCCACTCTGGTCGGCGGTGCTGTTAAGGTTGAGGTACCCATTGCGGGTACATAGGCAGGAGCCACATGCTGTTTTCCTTCCCCATCCCTTAAGGGCTCTGGGTGAAGTGGGATCCTAATCGGTCTCCAGGCACTGGGACCGTGCTCCCTCCGCAGCCCCTGGGGAATCATCTGGACAGGAGCCGGGTATCGTCAGGGAAAAGGCCCTGCCACTGTAAGGTACTCTGTGTCCCCTTGGGGACGGCGCATGGAGCGCTTGTGTCATACACGCTGCAGCACTGCTGGGTGTGTTAGTGCGCCGGGACTACCGCGCTGACCGCGCTTGTTTGCCGGCCGCGCTTATAACTTTAGTCCCCGGCTTCTGCGGCCTAGTACCGCATACTCCCGCCCCCGGGCCTGCCAGTCAGGGGAAGGGCGGGACGCCGCACTGGACGTCAGCGCTGAGGGCTGGAGCATACTTTGTATCCTCCTCCCCCCTCACTGAGCACCGTGGGGCACCAGATTCCCGCACTTTCTAGGGCACGCCCACGGTCCCCTCCTCCTCACAGAACGCCGGCAGCCATTCCTGTCAGCACTGCTGAAGCTGGAGAGGAGAGACAACACGGCTCTGGGAGGCCCAGGCAGGGAATCTGGTGGTCACACAACCGCTTTGGGCGGTCGGTAAGCCGCACCTGTTTCTAGGTGCTGGCCCCCCTGGGTGCCGAAGTGTGTGTGTGTGTATATATATATATATATATATATATATATATATATATATATATATGCTATACATTTACTCTGTACGGTCGCACTGTTGGTTTTTGGCTATATACCCTCCCGGATTGTACTCAGAGGAGACAACAGCATGTCGTCCGCAAAAAGCAAGGGTGCCAAAGCGCAGGCTTACTTTGCAACCTGTACCTCATGTGCGGCTATGCTACCGGCAGGTTCCACCTACCCTCATTGTGTGCAATGCTCGGCCCCTGGAGCACTTACTCAGCCGGAGCCTCTGCCACTGGTGGCCCAAGTGGATCCACCTGCTACCACTGTCCAGGTGACAGGGACGGAGTTTGCAGTATTCGCTGACAAACTTTCTGAGAGTATGGATAAATGGTCTGCTAAGATACTAGAAGCCTTGCAGTCCAGGCCGGTAACACAGGCCCCGGGCACTGTTGAATCATTGACCCCAGGCCCCCCTCTGTTGGAGCAGCAAAGTGCTCCTGGGGTGACTCATAGGTCCCAAGGTGAGGTCTCTGACACGGACCGCAGTCCCAGACCGCCTAAGCGGGCTCGCTGGGAGATTCCCTCGACTTCATCACACTGCTCAGGGTCTCAGCAGGAGGACTCTCTGGATGATGAAGCGGAGGTGGCAGATCAAGATTCTGATCCTGAGGCCGCTCTCAACCTAGATACACCTGAAGGAGACGCCATAGTGAATGACCTTATAGCGTCCATCAATCAGGTGTTGGATCTTTCTCCCCCAACTCCTCCAATTGAGGAGTCAGCTTCTCAGCAGGAGAAATTCCGTTTTAGGTTTCCCAAGCGTACAATGAGTACGTTTCTGGATCACTCCGACTTCAGAGAGGCAGTCCAGAAACACCGAGCTTGTCCAGATAAGCGCTTTTCTAAGCGCCTTAAGGACACACGTTATCCCTTCCCACCTGACGTTGTCAAGGGTTGGGCTCAGTGTCCCAAGGTGGATCCTCCAGTCTCCAGACTGGCGGCTAGATCCATAGTTGCAGTGGAAGATGGGGCTTCACTCAAAGATGCCACTGACAGACAGATGGAGCTCTGGTTGAAATCCATCTATGAAGCTATCGGCGCGTCCTTTGCTCCGGCATTCGCAGCCGTATGGGCACTCCAAGCTATCTCAGCTTGTCACTCGCAGATTAATGCAGTCACACGTGCCTCTACTCCGCAGGTGGTGTCCTTAACCTCTCAGGCGTCGGCGTTTGCGTCCTACGCCATTAATGCTGTCCTGGACTCTGCGAGCCGTACGGCGGTAGCATCCGCCAATTCGGTGGCAGTCCGCAGGGCCATGTGGCTACGTGAATGGAAGGCAGACTCTGCTTCCAAAAAGTTCTTAACCGGTTTGCCATTTTCTGGCGACCGCCTGTTTGGTGAGCGATTGGATGAAATCATTAAACAATCCAAGGGAAAGGACTCATCCTTACCCCAGTCCAAACCAAACAGACCTCAACAACGGAAGGTACAATCGAGGTTTCGGTCCTTTTCGGCCCGCGGGCAGGTCTCAATTCTCCTCGTCCAACAGGCCACAGAAGGGTCAGACGAACTCCGATTCATGGCGGTCTAAGTCACGTCCTAAAAAGACCGCCGGAGGAACCGCTCCCAAAGCGGCCTCCTCATGACTTTCGGCCTCTTCACACCGCATCCTCGGTCGGTGGCAGGCTCTCCCGCTTTTGCGACGCCTGGCTGCCACAGGTACAAGACCGTTGGGTGAGAGACATTCTGTCTCACGGTTACAGGATAGAGTTCAGCTCTCGTCCCCTGACTCGATTCTTCAGAACATCTCCGCCCCCCGAGCGAGCCGATGCTCTTCTTCAGGCGGTGTGCACTCTGAAGGCAGAAGGAGTGGCGATCCCTGTTCCTCTTCAGCAACAGGGTCACGGTTTTTACTCCAACTTGTTTGTGGTGCCAAAAAAGGACGGATCTTTCCGCCCTGTTCTGGACCTAAAACTGCTCAACAAACACGTAAAAACCAGGCGGTTCCGGATGGAATCCCTCCGCTCCGTCATCGCCTCAATGTCCCAAGGAGATTTCCTAGCATCAATCGACATCAAAGATGCTTATCTCCACGTACCGATTGCACCAGAGCATCAGCGCTTCCTGCGTTTCGCCATAGGAGACGAACACCTTCAGTTCGTGGCACTGCCTTTCGGCCTGGCGACAGCCCCACGGGTTTTCACCAAGGTCATGGCAACAGTGGTAGCAGTCCTACACTCTCAGGGACACTCGGTGATCCCTTACTTAGACGATCTGCTTGTAAAGGCACCCTCTCGAGTGGCATGCCAACAAAGCCTGAACATTGCTCTGGAGACACTCCAGAGATTCGGGTGGATCATCAATTTCCCAAAGTCAAATCTGACACCGGCCCAATCGCTGACATATCTCGGCATGGAGTTTCATACTCTCTCAGCGATAGTGAAGCTTCCGCTGGACAAACAGCGTTCACTACAGACAGGGGTGCAATCTCTCCTTCAAGGCCAGTCACACCCCTTGAGGCGCCTCATGCACTTCCTAGGGAAGATGGTGGCAGCAATGGAGGCAGTTCCATTTGCGCAGTTTCACCTGCGTCCCCTTCAATGGGACATTCTCCGCAAATGGGACAGGAAGTCGACGTCCCTCGACAGGAACGTCTCCCTTTCTCAGGCAGCCAAAGCCTCTCTTCGGTGGTGGCTTCTTCCCACTTCATTGTCGAAGGGGAAATCCTTCCTACCCCCATCCTGGGAGGTGGTCACGACGGACGCGAGTCTGTCAGGGTGGGGAGCGGTCTTTCTCCACCACAGGGCTCAGGGTACCTGGACTCAGCCAGAGTCCTCCCTTCAGATCAATGTTCTGGAGATAAGGGCAGTGCATCTTGCCCTAAAGGCGTTCCAGCCGTGGCTGGAAGGCAAGCAGATCCGAATTCAGTCGGACAACTCCACCGCGGTGGCATACATCAACCACCAAGGCGGAACACGCAGTCGGCAAGCCTTCCAGGAAGTCCGGCGGATTCTGCTGTGGGTGGAAGCCACAGCCTCCACCATATCCGCAGTTCACATCCCGGGCGTAGAAAACTGGGAAGCAGACTTTCTCAGTCGCCAGGGCATGGACGCAGGGGAATGGTCCCTTCACCCGGACGTGTTTCAAGAGATCTGTTGCCGCTGGGGGATGCCGGACGTTGACCTAATGGCGTCCCGGCACAACAACAAGGTCCCGGCATTCATGGCACGGTCTCAAGATCAGAGCTCTGGCGGCAGATGCATTGGTTCAGGATTGGTCGCAGTTTCAACTGCCTTATGTGTTTCCTCCTCTGGCACTGTTGCCCAGAGTGTTACGCAAGATCAGGTCCGACTGCCGCCGCGCCATCCTCGTCGCTCCAGACTGGCCGAGGAGGTCGTGGTACCCGGATCTGTGGCATCTCACGGTGGGCCAACCGTGGGCACTACCAGACCGACCAGACTTGTTGTCTCAAGGGCCGTTTTTCCATCTGAATTCTGCGGCCCTCAACCTGACTGTGTGGCCATTGAGTCCTGGATCCTAGCATCTTCAGGGTTATCTCAAGAGGTCATTGCCACTATGAGACAGGCCAGGAAACCAACGTCCGCCAAGATCTACCACAGGACGTGGAGGATATTCTTATCCTGGTGCTCTGATCAGGGTTTTACTCCCTGGCCATTTGCCTTGCCCACTTTTCTGTCCTTCCTTCAATCCGGATTGGAAAAGGGTTTGTCGCTCGGCTCCCTTAAGGGACAAGTCTCAGCGCTCTGTTTTTTCAGAAGCGCCTAGCCAGACTTCCACAGGTACGCACGTTCCTGCAGGGGGTTTGTCACATAGTCCCTCCTTACAAGCGTCCATTAGAACCCTGGGATCTGAACAGGGTGCTAACGGCTCTTCAGAAACCACCTTTCGAGCCAATGAAGGATATTTCTCTTTCACGCCTTTTGCAGAAAGTGGTCTTCCTTGTAGCAGTCACATCACTTCGGAGAGTGTCTGAGATAGCAGCGCTGTCATGCAAGGCTCCTTTCCTGGTGTTTCACCAGGACAAGGTGGTTCTGCGTCCGGTTCCGGAATTTCTCCCCAAGGTGGTATCCCCCTTTCATTTCAATCAGGATATCTCCTTACCTTCTTTTTGTCCTTATCCAGTTCACCAATGTGAAAAGGATTTGCACTTGTTAGATCTTGTGAGAGCACTCAGACTCTACATTTCTCGTACGGCGCCTCTGCGCCGCTCGGATGCACTCTTTATCCTTGTCGCTGGCCAGCGTAAAGGGTCACAGGCTTCCAAATCAACCCTGGCTCGGTGGATCAAGGAACCAATTCTCGAAGCCTACCGTTCTTCTGGGCTTCCGGTTCCCTCAGGGCTGAAGGCCCATTCTACCAGAGCCGTGGGTGCGTCCTGGGCTTTGCGGCACCAGGCTACGGCTCAGCAGGTGTGTCTGGCTGCTACCTGGTCGAGCCTGCACACTTTCACGAAACACTATCAGGTGCATACCTATGCTTCGGCAGATGCCAGCCTAGGTAGGCGAGTCCTTCAGGCAGCGGTTGCCCACCTGTAGGAAGGGGCCGTTTTACGGCTCTATTACGAGGTATTATTTTACCCACCCAGGGACTGCTTTTGGACGTCCCAATTGTCTGGGTCTCCCAATGGAGCGACAAAGAAGGGAATTTTGTTTACTTACCGTAAATTCCTTTTCTTCTAGCTCCAATTGGGAGACCCAGCACCCGCCCCTGTTCCCTTCGGGCTGTTGTTCTTTGTGTACACATGTTGTTCATGTTGAATGGTTTTCAGTTTTCCGAACTTCCTTCGGATTGATTTTACTTTAGACCAATTTAGAAGTTTCCTCCTTCCTGCTTTTGCACCAAAACTGAGGAGCCCGTGATGCACGGGGGGGTGTATAGGCAGAAGGGGAGGGGCTTTACACTTTTAAGTGTAATACTTTGTGTGGCCTCCGGAGGCAGAAGCTATACACCCAATTGTCTGGGTCTCCCAATTGGAGCTAGAAGAAAAGGAATTTACGGTAAGTAAACAAAATTCCCTTCATTGCCCTATAAGCTGCGGCCGCCACCACCGGGCTCTTATATCCAGCATTCTAACATCCTGTATATAAGAGCCCAGGCCGCTGTGAGAACATAAAAATTACTTTATAATACTTACCTAACGGTCGCGCGATTGGCCATATGGGCGTCTCCATTGTCCGGTGCTGGCGCCGCCTCTTTCAGCAATCATCGTCCTTCATCTTCTGAAGCTGCGGTGCATGACTCATCCGACGTCATCCACACTCGCTGGCATTCAGGTCCTGAGTAGGGCAGATCAAAGTATTGTAGTGCACCTGCGCAGGACCGGCGCGTGTGTATGACGTAGACGCATCATGCACACAGGCTTCAGAAAGAGGACAAAGATGGCCGAAAGAGAAGATGGAGGCACCGGAGAAAGGAGACGCACATATGGCCAACCACGCGACCGTTAGGTATGTATTATAAAGTGTTTTTTACGTTCTACACAGCGGCCTGGGCTCTTGTATACAGCATGTTAGAATGCTGGATATAAGAGCCCGGTGGTAGTGGCCCCAGCTTATAGGGCAAAAAAGTGGTGACAGGTTCCCTTTAATAGGTAAAAATCTAGTGACCGGTACCTTTTTTAAGCACACCATGTAAAATGTTTATATGTGTATGCAAAATTGAAAACCATGCCAGGAAATGACCACTGGCACCCTTTGTTCATTTAAAAAAAATAAATAAATAAAAAGTCTCATTTGGACATCAGTGATTTATCGTATTCAAAAAAAGCTATCTGATTTTTTTTATTAGTGTTTTTAGATCAGATTTTCTTCACAGCACCTATTTTTACCATTAGAGCTTTATCAGTTTTCTTAAGGTTCTCCTATCAAACAAACATGAAAGTTAGGGTACCTTCACACTTTAGCGATGCAGCAGCGATCCGACCAGCGATCTGACCTGGTCAGGATCGCTGCTGCATCGCTACATGGTCGCTGGTGAGCTGTGAAACGGGCAGATCTCACCAGCGACCAGCGACCAGCCCCCAGCCAGCAGCGACGTGCAAGCGACGCTGCGCTTGCACGGAGCCGGCGTCTGGAAGCTGCGGACACTGGTAACTAAGGTAAACATCGGGTATGGTTACCCGATGTTTACCTTAGTTACCAGCGCACACCGCTTAGCTTAGCGTGTGCAGGGAGCAGGAGACGGCACTGGCATCGTGAGAGCTGCAGAGGCTGGTAACGAAGGTAAATATCGGGTAATCACCTTGGTTACCCGATGTTTACCTTGGTTACAGCTTACCGCAGGCTGTCAGACGCCGGCTCCTGCTCCCTGCACATTCAGGATTGTTGCTCTCTCGCTGTCACACACAGCGATGTGTGCTTATCAGCGGGAGAGCAACAATAAAAAAATGAACCAGCACTATGTGTAACGAGCAGCAATCTCACAGCAGGGGCCAGATCGCTGCTCAGTGTCACACACAGAGAGATCGCTAATGAGGTCACAAAAACCGTGACTCAGTAGCGATCTCAGTAGCGATCTCGCTGTGTGTGAAGTACCCCTTAGACAGCACATGGATGCCATCTGAACACTGTCTGATATTTTTCTTTTCATGGACTTATATACTTACATCGGTGAGTTTAATTTGTGACTTGGATCAAAATCGGGAATGATTCCGTGTTTTGGTGCACATCATTCGGTCCAAAAAATATGTGGACAGCCTCATATTGGCATATTGGACAGCCTAAAAGTTCATTAAAGCTACGGATAGCACTTGTTTGTGAAATCTCTAATTCACATTATCAATGCTCATATTACTTTAGGTAACCTTTATTGATGTCTATGATGCTTAGAGAAGTCAGTTTTATTTTTTCTTGTTCACAACGACAAAGGCAGGCGACTATAAATGCTTCTGTCACCACACACGAGCACTATAAAGGATAGAAAAACCCCTCTAAAGACCTTTTAGCATTTCAGCCTCAACTGTTAAAAATGTTATCCAAGAAATTTTCTTTCAAGCAGTGGAAAAATAACAATGAATGAAGATGGGAAACTTGATGAGAAAACCCTATGAAAGTTGGTTAAAATGTGGCAAAGAAATCACATACTCCATTGAGAGGATTGCAGACTGCCCTACAGACATCTAAAGAGAGGCTGCTCTCACATCAGTGGTATTTTGCTGCACTACCAGATCCGGCACAAATGTAGTACAGTTCACAGGCATCGCGGCAAGCGCTAGTCACATGCAGTCATGTGACCGGAGACTGTGACAGCTTGTGACTGGAGCTTGTTCCGATGCCTTTGAACTGTACCGCATGTGTGTCGGATCCGGCAGTGCGGCAGAATAACACTGATGTGAAACCAGCCTAAGGCTATGTGCGCACTTACCGGATTTTTCGCGGATTTTGCCGCGGATTTGCTGCATGTTTCGCTGCAGAAAATGTTCATAACATCTCTGCAGTGAATCACCAGCAAATCCTATGGAGAAAAAAAATCCTGTGCGCACTGGGCGGAATTTGACAGCTGCATGTTTTGCTGCGGGAATCCCGCAGCAAAAACAAGTGCATGTCACTTCTTTTCCGCACAGCGCTGCGGGATTTTACTCCATTGACTCAATGTTAATCAAGAAATCCCGCAGGGAATAACGCAGGCAGCAAATTCTGTGCGGTTCACTGCGTTTTCCTGCGTTATTCCCTGCGGTATTTTGCGGTTTACCTCCGGTAATGTGCATCACTTGCTTGCGGTTTTGCAGGGAAGTGATGTCATTACAGGAAGAGGAAGCCGTGCAGAGAGTAAACACACACACATCACAGACACACATAGACATCACAGACATAGAACACATAGACACAGACACATAGAACACACATAGAAAGAAAACGGAAATATAGAAAAAAAAGAACGTGGGCTCCGCTGCATATTTACCTTCCAGCCGAGGTAAGCACACAGCGGCGGCCCGGTATTCTCAGGCTGAGGAGGGAGAGGGGCAGGGATAATGTCCCCCGCCTCACTCCCCCTCCGGCAGCCGAGAATATCAGCCGCAGCTGCCCCGGCACTGTCGCATGCAATATGCGACAATACCGGCGTGTCCTCTGCTCTTCTTGCCACCGTGTAGCAGTGGTGGCAAGGTAATACAAGGGGTTAATGGTGATGGGGGACCACCGCCATTAACCCCAGGCTTGATCATGGCAGCGTCTATGTGACAGCTGACATGATCAACCCGTAAGTAAAGTGAAAAAAAACACAGACACCGAAAAATCCTTTATTTTAAATAAAACAAACAAGCCTCGTTCACCATTTTATTAACCCCCCCCAAACAAAGCTCCGGCGTAATCCAGGTCCGACGTCCAGCGCTTCTTCCATCCAGCCGCGACTGTCACAGACACAGCGCTGAATGAAAGCAGCAGAGGTAATTACCGGTCATTTCCCACGGCCGGTAATGTGAACTCACTGCCGACCGTGGGAAATGCAGCGATCTGTCATGTATCTATCTATCTATCTATCTATCTATCCCTCTATCTGTCTGTCTGTCTGTCTGTCTATCTATCTATCCCTCTATCTATTCTTCTGTCTATCTACTCTCAGAATTAAATGACTTTTTTTTTTTTTTTTTTCTTCAATGTGCTTTATTGCATTGAATGCAATAAAGCACATCCCAACCCGCACGCGGCAAAACCGCGAATAATACCGCGGTAAAACCGCAGCAAACCGCATGCGGTTTTCGGGTGTGGTTTCCCGCGGTTTTTTACCGCGGGTGCGGTAATCTTTGAGGGCATGCGGAATTTTCTCAAGAAAATTCCACTTCCCAGTGCGCACAGAGCCTAATAGTTTCAACCCATGCCATACACAGCACTCTGAACAAAATAGGGCTCTATGGGTAAAGTCCAAGGAGGAATCCAGTGTTTAACCCCTTCACAATATGACGTAAATGTACGTCCTATGTGGTATGCCTTCCTTTGGTGCGGGCTTCCACACCTAGCCTGCATTTTTCCCAACAGATGATGGTTGATTTGATCACCCATAAAGTGCCTCAAACAGCCACAGGTGGAGCAGAGCTCCGCCATGGCTGTTACCATGTCACAGATTCATAGCTGCATGTAACACACGACAGTGGTGGAGCTGGTCATTCAATGTGCCCATGATGTGATTGTGGGACTCCTTTTGGTTGCCATGACAGCCTGGGTTCTTCTGATGACCCCTGTGCTTATCATTACGAGTCTTCTGTGAAAACCAGCGTTTAGCTGGCGTTCATAGGTGATTGTAATTTTTTTCTATACGTTGCAGTGCTGATTTTCTGCTTTGTGTAGCACAAGCGATCAGACAATCGCAGCTTTAAAGGGAACCTGTCAGGTGCAATATGCATCTAGAACCACGAGCAGTTCTGGGTGCATATTGCGAATCCCTGCCTAACTGACCCAGCATCTAGTAGCATAGATAAAGAGATCTTTAGAAAAAGTATTTCTAAAGATCCTTTGATACGCTAATGAGCGCAGGGACTAGTCGCAAGGGTGTTAGTTCCAGCCCTCATTTCGTCCTCTTAGCATGTTAGCATCCCCTGTGGGTGTACTAACATGCTATTCAATGCCCGTGGCCCAGCATCATCTGCAGTAATTTGCGTACCTGTGTCCATTGGACCGCCTCAAGACGCTAGATAGTCAGCCAGATAGGTCAGTGTGCATGGTTCAGAAGGCCCCGCACTTCCGGTCATGCACACTAGATCTCTCTGAAGACGGGACGCCTACACCCTGCTTCATAGTGCACGTAACCAGAAGTGCGGGTCCTTCTAATCCATGCGCACTGACCCTAAGTCCAGTGTTCTGAGACAGTGACAATGGACACGGTGCGTGCATCACTGCCTATGATGACGCTGGGCTATGGGCGTTAAAAAAAAAAAACAAAAAAAAAAACACTTCCTTTTTGCTACATTTAAAAATAAAACAAAACAAAAAGCACACATTTGGTATTGCCGTGTTAAATAGTCAGATTTGTCAAAATATAAAATTAATCAATTCCTGTTGGTAAACGGTATACTAGGGGAAAAATTGAAACCTGAGAGCTTTTTTTTTTTTTTTAATTACAAGTTTCAAATTTTTTTTCAAATGCTACCCAAGATTCATAAACCAGGTAACCCAGGGAGGCCAATCATCTCAGGGGTGGGAACGCTCACTGAGAAACTCTCTGGGTGGGTAGAAAATGTCATCAAGCCACTGGTGAGAAACACAGCCAGCAATATACAGGACACTACTGACTTTTGAAAAAGCTATCTACAATAGGTCCCCTACCCGAGAGTACCATCTTAGCCACCATGGATGTGGAATCCTTATACTCTAACATCCCACATGAAGATGGACTAACCGCCTGCCAAATGTTTCTTGTAGCTAATGGGATCCCTCCTTAGTCTGTATTAAGACTCACCAAATTCATCCTCACACACCACTTTTTCTCTTTTTGGCGAAGAGCTATACTTACAATGCACAGGGACTGCTATGGGAAGCAAAATGACACCACAGTATGCCAACCGTTTCATGGCTAAACTAGAAAATTACTTTTTAGCATCCTGCAACCTCAAACCATTGGCCTATTTCCGTTTCATCGATGACATCTTAATATTCTGGACCGAATCTGAACAGGAGCTTCTAAAATTTCATGAAAAATTCAATGCATTTCATCCTACCATAAACTTGACATTGGAACACTCAAAAACCAAAATCAACTTCCTGGATACAACCATAAAATTTCAAAATGGTTCAATCCAGACATCGGTGTATCAGAAGCCTATTGACCATCCTACATACCTCAGGTGGGACAGCTTTCAACCCAAACACATTAAAAAGTCCATTGTCTACAGCTAGGCCCTCAGATATAATCGTATCTGTTCCAGCCCTGCAGACAGGGATGAACACTTAACCCATCTTAAAAAGACATTTCTAAACCAAGGCTACCACCCCACCTCCATAGATGACCAGATCAGAGCAACAAGGACCCCTAGATGTGATCTGCTTCAATACAAACAAAAAGAGGAAAATGGTCGAGTACCTCTGGTGGTGACCTACAACCCACAGCTTGAGGTACTGAGCAGAACGGCCAAGAAACTTCACCACATTCTACACAAGGATAACCGATTTAAAAACAATATTCAAAGATCCTCCATTGCTGTGCTACAGGCAACCTCCTAATTTAAGGAGCATCATGATCCGAAGTTCTATGCCCTCAGACACATCAAGAGGAACTTATCCTTGCAATGTGAAGAGCTGCAAAACCTGCACTCATGTAGCGACCAAAGACCGGATAAAGATCCCTAACACACAGAAGGGCTATAAAATTCCTGGGACATTCACATGTTCCTCTTCCAACGTGGTGTACTTAATCCTGTGCACTATATGTCCTATTGGGGGCCTCTGTTGGAGAAACAGGACAGAGACTGAGAGCAAGGATGAGATCTCGCCGCCACACAATTACAGACAAAAAAATCTATTTACCTGTGGCCAAACATTTCTGTGCTTCAGGACACAACATAAACCACATGAAAGTTGTCATATTAAAAGGCAACTTTAGATCACAGAGCCATTGCAGGGTCTGGGAATAAAAATTCATCACAATGTTTAACTCTGTGGACACAGGACTCAACCTGTCAGAAGGATTTATGACTCATTACAAAATCTTGAGGGCAGCTCCAGAGACTCACCATACCTCTGATCCTACATGGATATTGGGACAATAAAACTCACACCACTATTCAAAGCTAACTAAAGGTGGTGTCACACATAGCGACGCAGCAGCGATCACGACCAGCGATCTGACCTTATCAGGATTGCTGCTGCGTCGTTACATGGTCGCTGGTGAGCTGTCAAACAGGCAGATCTCACCAGTGACCAGCCCCCAGCCAGCAGCGATGCCTGGAAGCGTACGTAAGATAAATATCGGGTAACCAAGGAAAGCACTTCTCTTGGTTACCCGATATTTACCTTAGTTACTAGCGTCCGCCGCTCTCGCGCTGCCAGTGCCGGCTCCCTGTTCCCTGCACTCCTAGCCAGAGTACACATCGGGTTAATTACCCGATGGGTACTCCAGCTACGTATGCAGGGAGCAGGGAGCTGGCACTGGCAGCGTGAGAGCGGCGGACGCTAGTAAGTAAGGTAAATATCGGGTAACCAAGGAAAGGGCTTCTTGGTTACCCGATGTTTACCGTGGTTACAGCTTACTGCAGGCTGCGAGACGCCGGCTCCCTGCTTGCTTGAGTTTGTCGCTCTCTCTCGCTGTCACACACAGCGATGTGTGCTTCACAGCGGAAGAGCAACGTCCAAAAAATGAAGCAGGACATTCAGCCACGACCGGCGACCTCACAGCAGGGGCCAGGTCGTTGCTAGATGTCACACACAGCGACAGCGACGGGACGTCACTGCTATGTCACAGAAAATGGTGACTTAGCAGCGACGTTGTTGTCGTCGTCGCTATGTGCGACACCACCTTAAGGATTCACTTTCTAAGCTGTTTGTTTATTTAAATGTATTTTATTATGCCATCCCTCTGCTCTGTTTGTGCATATATTTGTGTTTCTTCAGATATTTTTAGTTAAAAGAATAAGGTTTTGGTACCATGTTAGCTAGTTGAAAAATGATTGATTGCTCTGTGAGAGAAACAAAATTAAATTTTGTAGTTGGGATACCTTTTAATGGCTAACTAAAATAAAATATATGATATTGTTATAAAGCAAGCTTTCGAGCCATCTCGGGTCTCTTCCCCAGGCATGGTATGATAAAATGATATTTTGTCATACCATGCCTGAGGAAGAGACCTGAGATGTCTCGAAAGCTTGCTTTATAACATCATCATATATTTTATTTTAGTTAGCCATTAAAAGGTATCACCACTACAAAATTTTAATTTTGTTTCTCTCACTGAGAGCAATCAAGAACAAAAAAAAAACCACCTGAAAAAACATGTGTAATTCCACTTTCCTTTTCCTTGCACCAAATGAAAAAAAATAAATGGGGTCATTCAAAAGTCAACTTGTGCCACAAAAACCAGGGGCTGATACGTTATTGGCAGAAAAATACAAATTTATGGCTGTTCTTCAAAGAGCAGGAGAAAAGGGAAAATGGCCTTGTCATAAAGCGGTTAAAGGAGTTTTCAATTACACCAATACTGGTGACCTATTACCATAAATCATCAATATTAGATCAATTGTGTGCTGGCACCTCCACCAATCAGCTGCTATCAGATTTGGCAGCAGCCAGATGTAAACAGTGTTTCGAAGTGGAAATTTTGTGTGAACAGATGAAACCAAAGCAGACTACTTTTGGCAATGTTAGTAATATTTTATAGGCAACAGTCTAAAGAAATGTTCAACCTACTTGCAGAGAAATGTACAGCAGATGAAACAAGTTTTGACCACGTCACCAATTTTCAAAGTAAAAATATCCTATTCAATTCATACAGGCAAATCCAAACCATATATGTCTATAAATGGTTATGTATAATAATGAGAAATGACACAGGGAAAAATATTAAACACGTGACAGAGAGGTACCAAATGTCACCAGGGAAAATCTATCGGTAATTAGAAAGCAATCCTGCTACAGTGAAAAATAAAATCAGCTGGTTCAATTAATGGCCTATATAAAGGTCTCATTATCAAGGTGTCACACAAGAAACCTCTCATGATGGGTAAAACCAGTGAGCTGTCTCAAGACCTTCGCATCCTTATTGTTGCAAAACATACTGTTGGCGTTGGTTACAGAAGAATTTCTAAAATACTGATGGTTCCAGTGTGCACTGTTGGGACCATAATTTGGAAGTGTAGACAAAAAGAATGACTGCACTCACCAAACTGTAGTGTGAATAGGTGCATAACTGAACATGACATAAAATACAAAAAGACAGTTTGCACTCTGATAATGCTAAAGTATGGAAACCATGAATGTGTGAACATGGACCTGCATTACTGCTAAGGGAAATCTAAGAAAAATTAGATATTTTAGCATATAGAAATGGCCATTTGTATATCTGCCCAGTTGCCATGTCACGGCATATCTCGTAACTGGGTACCTACGCCATACTGATGCTTCTCTTTTTTCGAATTTTGCCATGTTCAGTTATGCACCTGTTTACACTTCAGTTTTAGTGAGTGCCATCGGTCTTTTTGTCTATATTTAAGAGTGTCATAACTTCTGACCGAGCTCCCCCACTTGCCACAGGTAATCTTATTCTATATAGCAGGTTACTACTTGCCCATACAAAAGAGGTTTTTAACCCAGAGAGAGGTTTCAGCATAGTGAGAATGACGTTGTGAGAAAATGTATGCAAATAGCATCTTTAGAAATATATTTGCTTAGAAAATTGGTGACCTGTTCAATACTAATTTCACCCTCCATAGTAGAGTTTCCATATTGTTGTGGGGCTGTTTTGCTGTCTCTAGGACTGGAATGGTTTAAAGTTTTAATGGGGTTATCCGGCCTTGGGCTACAAGTGTGCTGTCATGGGGTCGCTTCTGTGACTCACTGCTTCTAGCAGTCCTCTCTGATTCTTCAATTGAGGAGTTTTAGAAGCTGTAGGGCGGCAATGGTGTCACTCACTGCTTCTATCTCCGCCACCATACGACATCCTCTTTCCCAAAAGCTACGGTAGAGATAGAAGTAAAGAGTGGGTGCTGCACTTGCATCTCCCACAGCATTTATTATCATGGATGCAGGACGTCTCCAGAGGGGCAATGCAATAATCTGTAGTAACTGCAGCGCTGCCCCCTGGTGATGTCCTGTTCCAGGAGGGGAGGCAGATGCTGTGAGGAATGGGGACAGCCCCCATATGAGATTCCATTCAGACATAACGTCACAGGAAGTACAGTAAAAAAAAAAAAAACCACCTACGCATAGTGATAAGCTAAATAGGGAGAAGTGTATTAGTTTTATAGTAAAGCAAATTATAAAAGTGGTTAGTGTGTAAAGATCGATAATTCGAAAGCGTGCCAATAAATGTAGCCACAACTGTAGTTATGCCAAGACGTCATGTTTATTTTGATTTCTTCTAAAATTTTGATGATGTATAATCTGTATGAAATAAGATTTGCGTGAAAATTAATAATGACCTCTTTGCAGCAGCCCATGGAGAGCATGCATGAAAAAGGAATGTCTGATGAAATGCACTGTTCAACTATGAAAAGCTCAAATATGAGGCCCCCACATGCTGGTATGGGCCCTCCACAGAGTCCCATGGATCAACATAGTCAAGGTACTTGCCGCTTTTCTTAACCAAGTAAATTGCACGGATTTATTTCCTGGTTTCTAAGGAAGAGGAGCTCTTTATTCTAGCTTGAATCCATTTCTTAACAAGAGTCCTTAATAAATAGTGTCAAAACTGTAAAATGTAAATTTTACTCCTCACTTTATTTGCATAGGTATGTAATTTGCCCTGAACTGAAGCTCTTCCAATGTGCACACGCCTCATTTGTTGTCATTGAATGTATTTACACTTTAATATTTGGCATGCTAAAGACCAGTATTTTAATCC
Organism: Anomaloglossus baeobatrachus; assembly: GCF_048569485.1. Classification (NCBI taxonomy): domain Eukaryota; kingdom Metazoa; phylum Chordata; class Amphibia; order Anura; family Aromobatidae; genus Anomaloglossus; species Anomaloglossus baeobatrachus. Next base: position 578,613,646 of record NC_134353.1, on the reverse strand, counting down.
CTTCACGACCGGCCGATTTTTTTTTTTTTTTCCCCCCCCCCCCCCCCGGTCAATATGGTCATGTGAGGGTTCGTTTTTTTTGTGGAACGAGCTGCACTTTTAAATAAAACAAAGAGTTTTACCATATGGTGTACTGGAAAACCTGCAAAAAAAATTCCAAATGCGGAAAAATTGCACAAAAAGTGATAGCATTATTGTTTTTGAGATTTTATTCAGTGTTCACTATATGGTAAATCCGATGTCAGTGTGATGCCTCAGGTCGTTGCGTGTTCATAGACACCATGTATATGATTACGTTTATATAAGGGGTTAAAAAAATCATAAGTTTTTCCGAAAGAAGTGGCGCACGTTTTACGCCATTATCCGTGACCCATAGGGTTCTCAATTTTTGGGATTTATGGCTCAGTGATGGCTTATTTTTTGCAACTCGAGCTGGCGTTTTTAATGGTACCATTTTTGTGCAGATGCTACGTTTTGATCGCCTGTTATTGAATTTAGCGCAAAATTTGTGGTGACCAAAAAAACGTAGTTTTGGCATTTGGCATTTTTTTGCCACTACGCCGTTTACCAATCAGATTAACTGATTTTATATTTTGATAGTGGGTGTGTCTGAACGCAGCAATACCAAATCTGTGTATATTTATTATTTTATTTTATTTTTTTTTTACCCTTTAATTTTCAATGGGGCGAAAGGGGGCTGATAACTTTTTAGGTTTATTTTTTAAAACTTTTTTTTTTTTTTTTTTTTTTAATTTTACTACACAGCTGTGAACAGCAGATATGCTCATTTCCTGTCTCACCCAGCTCTAGGCCAGCTGAAATAGTAAGTGAGTCATGTGAGCTACAGGAGTCATCACATGACCCTTTGCTATAATGACAACCACCGTAAGTCACGTGATCATGTCAATTTAGGGCTGGTTTTTAATTGGGTGAGCTTACACTTGCATTCGTATCATTTTGGAGTAAATGCAACCATCCCTGCGCATCACTGGCTGTTTAACCCCCTAAATTATCTCCTGTTGCCCTTGTTCAAATAAGATTTGGGGTTAAAATAACAATTTTGTGGTAATTTTCATTTCTTTTTTCCTGATATTTTTATTTTCACGGCTCAACGGTATAAAATGTTGTACAGCACCCGGGGGGGTTCCAAGTGCTGAAAAAACATCCACATAAATTCCAATTTCCAAAATGGGGTCACTTGTGGTGGAGCTCCACTGTTTATGCCCCTCAGGGGCTCTGGAAACGCAACATGGCATCCACTATCTACTCCAGTCAATTTTGCGTTCTAAAATTCAAATGGCGATCCTTCCCTTTTGAGCCCAGCGGTGTGCCCAGATAGTAGATTTTCACCACATATGGGGTATCTGTGTAGAAATTGCACAACAAAATGTATGGAGCATTTTCTCTTATTTCCCTTGTGAAAATGCAAAATTTAGGGCTAAAATTACATTTTTTGAGAAAAAGTAAAATTTTTCATTTTTTCCTTCCACGTTGTTTTTGTACCTGATCACCAGGGAGAGGTAAGCGATTCCTCTCCATGCCTCCTGAATGCTATGATCACAATTGGTTGCAGCATTTAGGGAGTTAAACTGGCGGTAGCACCGCTCCGCACAGAAAGAGAGTGCGGGGGTACAGTGCAGGAACCCCCGCGATCTCCATGACGTAAATCTCATGAGAAAAATGCAAGGAAAATTGATTTTTGTTTTAGAAAAGCTTTGTGTGTAGAAAATCTACATGCAAATCTGATATGTGGACACATACCCTAATGGTGCATTTTTGGCCCAGATTTTTCCCATTTATTAATATGCAGGAAATCTGCTTCATATAAACTGAAATAATTGACATCCTGCAGATTTAAGTCTGCACCAAATCTGCAAGGAGAAAATAAGCAACGTGTACATTAGACCTCAGGATTCTCATTCACTTTACTGGCATCAGGAAATTGTGACAAATCTGCACAGAAGAAACACAACAAATCTGCAACATGTGCACAGGCCCTAAAAGAGCTCAATAAACCGTACGTGCGAGATCGTTTATTATTAATCTTAGAAGAAGCCTTGTAATTTGCTCTTTCTTAGGCATGTATTGCCTAGGAAAGCAAGTTTGTACTACAGTTTATTTTTGTATACCCCCAGTCTGTGACTTGGAATTTTCCATCTTATAATTACTTTATTAAATCATACAAATGATGCATGTATTCTTGTTTGAGTTACAACTTGTTGTTTCTTTTGCATATACATATATTATTTGCCAACAAAAAGGACTCCTAATCAATAATAGTGTCTTATGTGGTCATACTTAATAAAGGGCACAGGGGGAGACCCCAAAGAGTGACCACTAGACAGCACACTCACAAGGATTAGTTGTATACACAAAGCGAAAGAACAGGAGTTTGAAGTGCATGTAAAAAATTATTGTATTTCGTAAAACAATATAGAAACATTTAATACAGACAAAAATCAGGCATGGGATGAAAGACCAACACACTCTTCACCCAAAAGGACTTGCGGTACCAAAAGTGTATAATTCAGCATGTACTGGGATGGAAAAAAAGTGCCACTGTGCAGATATCTAATATCCTCAGATCTGATATGACTAATGGTAAAGATATTTTTGCACATAAAATAAATGCATTAAGAAAGGCACTTGCATCTATTAATAGTTTCGGGGGAGGGTGGGAGGTCTTAAAAAAATGACCTTCACCCTGATCCTAGTGGCCAAGTAAGCACCACAGATCAGCCTAAAAATTTACATAAAGTGCTGGGGTAGATAATAAAATGCCACAGTGCATATACAATAATTCAATCACAAGTAGTAAAAATGACTAGTGTCTAGTCTAAAGGCCTCGTCTCACTAAGCAACATCGCTAGCAACATCACTGCTGATGCACAACTTGCTAGTGATGTTGCTGTGTGTGACATCCAGCAACAACCTGGCCCCTGCTGTGAGGTCGCTGGTTGTTGCTGAATGTCCTGGACCATTTTTTTAGTTGTTGCTCTCCCGCTGTGAAGCACAGATCGCTGTGTGTGACAGCGAGAGAGCAACAACTAAATGTGCAGTGAGCAGGGAGCTGGCTTCTGCGGACGCTGGTAACCACAGTAAACATCTGGTAACCAAGAAGCCCTTTCTTTGGTTACCCGATATTTTCCTTCGTTACCAGCGTCCGCTGCTCTCACGCGGTCAGTGCCGGTTCCCTGCTCCCTGCTCCCTGCACACATAGCCAGACTACACATCGGGTAATTAACCCGATGTGCACTCTGGCTAGGAGTGCAGGGAGCCAGCGCTAAGCGGTGTGCGCTGGTAACCAAGGTAAATATCGGGTTGGTTACCCGATATTTACTTTAGTTGCCAAGCGCAGCATCGCTTCCACGCGTCGCTGGAGGCTGGTCACTGGTTGCTGGTGAGATCTGCCTGTGTGACAGCTCACCAGCAACCCGTGTAGCGACGCTCCAGCGATCCCTGCCAGGTCAGGTTGCTGGTGGGATCGCTGGAGCGTCGCTTAGTGTGACAGTACCTTAAGTGAAGGAATCCCAACAAATAGGCACTTACCCCTGCAGTACTTGTGATAAAGGACATCAGGACACTATATTATTTGTACTTGTATGCAAATTTCCTTGAAAAGGTCCCAGGGCCTAAACAATGGATGCATATCTGTTTCTCACTTTTCAGATTAATTAAAAATCATGTATACTTCATCTACTCAAGTTTTACTGTGCCAAAAGTGTACCACTATATATATTATTTTACTTCATCCTTCTGAGCACGACCATACATAAAAATGCAGAGCTCCTGACATATTTGAAATGTGTCCTTGACAGAAAAGGGTTAATATTAGGTGATATTCTGTTACTATAATATTGTACAGGTTCTACTCTGATATAGTAATAGGATGCATGTGTGTTTTTCCTTCAGGATATATGTCGCCTCACCCATCACCATTGGGGGCTCCTGAGCATGTATCTAGTCCAATGTCTGGTGGAGGACCAACACCCCCTCAGATACCTCCAGCGCAGCCAGGGCTCGTATTACAAGGAGACCAACAAGTTATTAGTCAGCCCAGTCGTGGACCCTCTGCATTTAGCCAGGTTCAGCTTCACCAGCTGCGTGCTCAGATATTGGCTTACAAGATGTTGGCAAGAGGGCAACCATTGTCAGATAATCTACAACTTGCTGTCCAAGGAAAGAGGACCTTGCCTGCAATTCAGCAACCGCAGCAACCACCACAAGCACAGCAGCCGCCCCCTCAGCAGCCACCTTCTAATTACATTCGACCTCCAAGTAAGTAGAAAGATGTTATGCTTGGTCATTTCTCCTGTAGTGGTTCTGTAGCATTACCTGGCAGCTATTCGGAGCTCTATGCTTGTGGAGGGCGGGGGTCTCTGAGGACCCTCTTCTGTTTTCCATTATATGGTACATTGACTGAGGACTTGTTCTGCTGGGACAAATCCTAAACCTCTTCTTTTTCTGCAGTTTCACATACCACTTGTGTTTTGTGTAGGCATGCAATCATATAGATGGTTACTAGACAAGTAGAGTCTGCAATACTTCCACATTCACACAACGTTTGATGTATTTGTTCGTTTTTCCAATGTGTACCTCCATTTTATTGGGGTTACCAAACTGTACATTTATTTTTCTATGCTATAATGAATTCTGCTGCATGGTGTCCATAAACTGTACAAACCAAACAGAGCACCTCCCTTTTTTTGTTCTGGTTTCCAGATGTCTTATTGAAGTACATATAATTTATATTCTGTGCTGTTGGGTCACAGGTTGATGATTATGTTCACCTTTGTTCCTCCTTAAAAGGCATGGGAATGCATCCAATGACTGTCGCCCCTTCTGGAGCAGGACCTACCCCTGCAATGGCGGGACATGCAGCTACAATGGCTTTAAAGCCCTGGGGAGAAGGTAAGGCTCGGTGTATGTCAGAGAAATAACTGTTCACTCTCTAAGCCATATGTCTGTCTCCAGAAGCTAGTTAGGCACTAGCAGCCATTTTGTAAGCGCATATTGGTCATCTGGTGCCTTGAATTGAGTTTCCACATTTTAAAAATCCGTGTTGGTTCCACTGATAAGACCCCAACAATCAATCCTTTATGGTATTAAACCTTTATCCTTAAAGGAGTGTTTGACTTTCCTGTGTTCAGGAGCACTTGGCTCCTCTGCTTCATGGTTGCTGAGGCCAGGACGTCGCCGTTTTGGAATAGTGGTAGAGCTGTGCCGCTGGCCTAAAGTACCATCCTAGGCTGCTAGAGGAGGCCGCTTTTAGGCTGTAGCATCGGAGAAACACATAAAAGCTGACTGAATACTGCCATGTGGTCCGCTTCAGGTCGGCTCTTTCAGTTTCTAAAACATAATGGTTGGAAGCAGCATGCAATCCTTGCCTAGGTAACTGGCAGCTCTGAGATTGGAAAATCGTTTGTAAACTTTACCTAAACTATAGTTAAAAATTCTTTCATTCTTGAGAACTGACTACTTTTAATATGAGGTAAATTGCAAAGTTACTTGTTTTCCCAAGCACTTTGCGATATTAACTATGTAACAACTTGACAGTCTCAATCCATCAATATATAAGCAAGCATTGTTGACCTTAGGGAGATCAACATAGCCAGATTCCTACTCCACACTGATGAGGGGCAAATACCCCGAAACGGCTGTCTCTGGATGGATACCATGTTTGGTATAGGTGGTCTCCTTGACTGGAGACTGCCCTTCCCGTGGTTGTTCCTTCCCGGTGAAAGACCTGGCTAGTTTTCTGGCAGCGTTGAGAAACATGTGATGGTGTCTCCGCGGCTTTATTTGCATATCAATCAATCAATATGACTGATATTTTAACTGAAAGGGCCTTGGAGCTTTAGTGATCACTTCATCCCCTTAATTGTGTTTTACTGGGCCCAGCTCTGAACACCCGATAGTGACTGTTTGGTATTGATTTTTTTTCTTGTGTAGGACTGTTCAGCAGTGAGTTCGGCTATGTGCCCACGTTGCGTCCTGTCCCTGCAGAAATTTCTGCAGCGGTTTGAACAGCACACGTGCGCTTCAAATCGCTGCAGAAACAGTCCGTAGTGAATGCAGTGAAAAAGCCGATTTCATGCGCTCTGGATGCAGCCCCTCCCATAGACAGAGCGGGACCTGCATCAAAAGCACATGAAAGAAGTGACATGTTACTTTTTTAGAAAGCAGCGAATTGGCAGCATGCAAACTCTAAAACGCAACGTGTGCATGGATTATGCACAATCTTCATAGATTGTGTTGGGGACGCAGGACGCATGCAGTTACACTGCAGTGCAATATGCAGCGTAACTGCATGCAAATACGCAACGTGTGCACATAGCCTTATACTGCCTAGTGCGGCAACAACCATTTCTAGGAAGCAGTGTCTTGTAACCAATGAGGGGAACATAGCGCTGAATAGTGGGGTGCAACTGACACCCTCATGGTCTTAATAGATAGGCCAATGATATTATACCTCAAAAAGTGAGTGTTGTCAACCACAGAAGATGTGTTCAGTGTGTGTTGATCTTATGCACTGTGCCATCATTTATGGAATATGCAATTGTGTGTGTGTGTGTGTGTGTGTGTTATCAAAAGTATGATGAAGTGAAATAATGGTCAGTAAGGTCCATAGTTTTTATAGGCCATTTTGATATGATGCATGCTGGTGATGGATATCCTAGGTCCTCCCTCATATGTAGCTTTGTGCCCTAGTCTGCTCTTGATGTTTAGTTTCCCTTCTTAGAGATGTCCGTGCTCAAAAAGATGTAGAACTGCAGTAATTTGATCATGTTAAATTACAGCACATGATCTGTACATGAGCCAGAGCGGTCTGAATGCACTGGCCGTAGAACTGCTTCATTTGTCCATCCCCCTCCATTTGTACCAGTTGTATTGCAGGATGTAGTCTTCTGGGGATCAACTGCAAAGAATTTTGATATCCAGCAGCTTTGGGTAATTTAGTTTAAACATTCAAGCAATTGGATTGATTCACGTAGTATCTTTAGAAATTGCAGTCCAATCAGTTTGATGATAGTCTTCACCTGTTGTGTTTTTTATATATTTTTTTTTTTTTGTTAGTCTCTTAATGATTTTATTTTTTGTATCAGGCCAAACTTCGGAACTGAATGCCACAAGTACCCCCCAGAAACTTTCGGTACCACCGCCAAGTGGCAGGCCCTCTCCAGCACCACCTGCAGCTCCACCGTCTGTCGCTTTGCCTGGTCCATCCGTACCACAGCCTAACCCTGGACAGCCAGCTCCAATTGTTCAACTTCAGCAAAAGCAGAACCGTATAAGTCCAATCCAGAAACCACAGGGCTTAGATCCTGTTGAAATACTACAAGAAAGGGAATACAGGTACAAAACAAAACTCTCAACACATGGGCAGTAGCAGAGTACCCACTATACATCTAACCTTAAGGCCCCCATGACCTATGTCATGGCAAACTTGCTGATATTGACAGGTTTGGAGACTGTCTAATATGTATGGGGCCCTCTGCCAACTAACAGTCGGGAGAGAGGTCGATCGCACATGACCAATTTCGCACTGCCAATCGCATTGTCCTATAGAATAACTGACAGCTGATGTCAGTCGATAGCTCTCATAGAGGACATTGGCGTGCTCCACCAAACGAGCTCCTGTGTATGTGAGCGTCAGCTGAGATGATGTTTTTTTGCTGACCTCCATCCAATGTTTAAGACAAGCTTAAGTGTTTACTGGAAGTAGGAAAAATTCCTGTTTTTATTGTGGATAATCAGATTTAGACACATCAAATTCAACCTTTCTCCGATTAATTATACATTTAATTTGAAATAGTTTAGAACCCTCCGTGTCATTAATCATTAGATAAGTATGTTATTCATAACAAGTGGATTATGATTTGTCATAAACACGATGAGAAATGTAAACAATATTCACTTCAAGATGTATTTCATGTACAAATTTCAGGTTGGGGGGAGGGAGAAAATTGCATTGTACAGCCAGCTGTAAACTTAGTCGGCTGCTGCTGAGCTTCATTGCCAGGGCAAATTTATAGTAATTTAACATTCTTGTTGTAATTTGCTTGTAAAGAACACTGAAAAGTGCATTTTTATATATTTTTTTTTTTCTTCCCCATTTTCCAAGAGCCATAACTTCTTGTTTCCATCCACACAGCCATATGAGGGCTTGTGTTTTTTTTTTTTTTTTTTTTTATAATCCATTCAATGTCCTGTAAAAAAAAAAAAAAAAAGTAAAAAAGTCCAATCATGGTGAAATTCCTCGATTTTGGAGGGTTTTGTGTTTCCGAAAGAGGTTAAGAAATTAATGGCGGAAAATGTTACAACTTAAAAACTATTTTTCATTAAATGGAGCCCAAACCATGGGCAGCATGTATCAGGCACTGACTGTATTATCCTAGCCAGGTATGTTTAACTCTGAACTGCTGCATTTTAGAGAGAAGATACATTGATAGCCGGCTGGGGACTGAGCCGTACTGTAAACTCGTTGGACAGGCGGATCCCTGGTGACTCCTCCTTGCCCGCTCCCTTGGACTAACAGGCCTCTGACTATACGTGCATGTAGGCAGAGACATCAGTCACTGCCAGCTAGGAGAGAGAACTCGCCGGGAATCCACCTTTCTGACCAGTTACAGTATAGCTTTGTCCCCGATTGGCTATTAAAGTATATTTTCTTTGAAATGCCGCAGTGTTTCAGTCAAACATACCTAGACTTATACAACCAGTGGCTGATACATGCTGACCACAGTTTTGACATCATGTATCAGCCTTCATGTTCAAGAGACAGTGATGAGGGTTTAGGCTCTGCTACTAGTATTGTGGTATTAGGTAGGAAAAAAAATTGTTTGCCCTTCATGGTCTACTATATTTTCTCCTCAGACACTAGGCAGCTAATTTTTAGCATAGTGTCTGTAAGAGGCTGTACCGCCTTATTTTCAAGTCTATCACATTTTTTGTCTGATATTTTTGTTTCTTTTTATGCCTCTTTTACTTTTTCCTCTTGGTCAGCTTTGGTGTGGATGCTCCCCAGATTTTCTCTAAAGTCCGAGGAGCCTCCGAGTAATCACAACACTTGTATAACTTCCCCGGGTACCCAGTTTCTTTTAGTTACCCATAGCTTGATCTGCATCAAAATGTCAATGTTCCCACTAACTTTGTGAGGCATGGGTATGTCCTTGTGTGTGCCCAAATATACAGGACATGTGAGTTTTTGTATTCCCTTGTACCGCCTCCTTATTAATCTCACAAGGATAGTATTTATATTTAGAGCTGGAACTCTCCCTAAGTTTTATTTTGCTGGGGCATTCCTTCTTCCTGAGCTCTTCTCAGCCACAGGTTCTTAGGGGACACCGTCACACATGTTTGGTGTGCTAGCATGTTTTTGGGTGGGGAAACTGTCCATGTGGGGGACTCTTCTGGGCCCCTTTCACCTCCACTGGCCACTGTTACTCATTTATATCTTTTGGGCACTTTCCACTTACTTGTGAGTCGGTGATGCCCAACCTTTGGTAGCCTGCTCTACCTATGCTGCACAACAGCTTTTGAGAACACACTTGTAGCCTTGGACTTTGAGACCTCCGCTTGCTTTCTCCTAGATTCTGTGAAGTGCTCTTCTGCTTCTTCATTAACCCACATCCTTCCCCCACTGCTCTGTGATCCCTCTAGTCTTCCTCCCAATCAGCATTCGCAACTGCTTCATTACATCCTATTTCTTTGTCGCTCCATTGGGAGACCCAGACAATTGGGTGTATAGCTTCTGCCTCTGGAGGCCACACAAAGTATTACACTTTAAAAAGTGTAACCCCTCCCCTCTGCCTATACACCCTCCCGTGGATCACGGGCTCCTCAGTTTTATGCTTTGTGTGGAAGGAGGCACACATCCACTCATGCATTCTCATACTTAGTTATGTCGGTTGGAAGAAAAGAGGGCCCCCACGGGGCCCCCGGCATGTTCCCTTCTCACCCCACTATGTTGGCGGTGTTGTTAAGGTTGAAGTACCCATTGCGGGTACAGAGGCTGGAGCCACATGCCGTCTCCTTCACCATCCCTTATGCGGCTCTGGGAGAAGTGGGATCCTAAGCGGTCATCCATTTGCTGGGACCGTGCTCCATCCGCAGCCCCTGTGGGAACCTGCCGGACCGGAGCCTCTTCAACCTTAGGGATCGTGCCCTGCAACTCAAAGGTACTCTGTGTCCCCATAGGGGACTGTGCAGGGAGCGCACCTTCTTCCCGGAAGCCGCGGCAGTTACTGAATTGAGGAGGCCGGTGGACTTCCGCGCCGACCGTGCCTGCTTGTCGGGCGCGGCCTCAAATTTAGTCCCCGGCTTCACCGCGGCCTAGTCGCGAAAATCCCGCCCCCGGGCCTGCCTGTCAGGGGTAAGGGCGGGATTACCGACATGACGTCGGATGTGAGGGCTGGAGCATCCTGCATGTCTTCCTCCCCCCTCACTGATCACTGTGGGGACCCCAGATTCCCGCTCTTTGCTGGCGCCGCCCACGGCTCCACTCCTCCCCTGAGAGCTCCGGCAGCCATTTTCTGGCATTCTGCCGGTGGAGGATTCTCAGTGAACAGCTCTGCAGCGCCGGGGGATCCAAGGCAGGGAATCTGGAGGACACACTCCGCTCGTTAGCGGTCGGTAAGCCACACCGGTCACCCGGTGCTGGTCCCCCTAGGGTGCCGGAATATCTATCTATCTATCTATCTATCTATCTATCTATCTATCTATCTATCTGTTCGGTCGGGCTGTATACCCCTTCCCATATACCCTCAGTGGTCACTCTCCTAGGAGACAACAGCATGTCGTCCACAAGGAGCAAAGCTGCTAAGGCACAGGTTTTTTCGCGGCCTGTACCTCTTGTGGGGCTATATTACCTGCGGGTTCCACCTACCCTCACTGTGAGCAATGCTCGACTCCTGCCTCACTTGCTCAGCCGGAGCCTCGGGCACTGGTGGGCCCCTCGGCTCATGTAGACCCCCCTGCTCCCCCTGGGCAGGCTGCAGGGACAGAGTTGGCCTCTTTTGCTGAGAAACTCTCTGAGTCTCTTTCTCAATCCATTGCACTGTCTATGGACAAATGGTCTTCTAAGCTGCTTGAGGCTTTGCAGTCCAGACCGGACCTTTCACAGGCCCCGGCCCCTGTTAGCTCGTCGCCTCCAGGCCCCTCTCGGTCCGCGCCGCAGCGCGCTCCCAGGTTGGCCTCTCGGTCTCAGGCGGAGGACTCCTGCCCGGACCGCAGTCCTAGACCGGCTAAGCGGGCTCGCTGGGACTCTTCCCCGACTTCCTCTCGCTGCTCGGGATCCCAGCTTGAGGACTCCCTGGAAGACGAGGCGGACGTGGCAGCTCAGGGCTCTGACCCTGACGTCGCCCTTAACCTTGATACACCTAAGGGGGACGCCTTAGTAAATGATCTTATCTCGTCCATAAACCAGGTGTTGGATCTCTCTCCCCCGCCTCCTCCTGTAGAGGAGTCGGCGTCTCAGCAGGAGAAACACCAGTTTCGGTTCCCCAAACGTACGCGCAATACGTTTTTTGATCACTCTAACTTCAGGGATGCTGTCCAGAAACCCAGAGCGGTCGCGGACAAGCGCTTTGCTAAACGCCTCACTGACACGCGTTACCCCTTCCCATCTGAAGTCGTTAAGAGTTGGGCTCACTGTCCCAAGGTGGATCCTCCAGTCTCCAGATTGGTGGCTAGGTCCGTGGTGTCTGTTGCAGATGGCTCATCCCTGAAGGATGCCACTGACAGACAGAGCTCCTGGTGAAGTCCATCTATGAGGCCACGGGCGCGTCTTTCGCCCCGGCCTTTGCAGCCGTGTGGGCACTCCAAGCAATCTCGGCTTGTCTGACTGAGATTAATGCTGTCACACGGAATTCTGCTCCGCAAGTTGCGTCCTTGACCTCTCAGGCGTCAGCCTTTTCGTCCTACGCCATGAACGCCGTCCTGGACTCCGCTTGCCGTACGGCGGTAGCATCTGCTAACTCCGTGGCAGTCCGCAGGGCCATGTGGCTGCGCGAATGGAAGGCAGACTCGGCTTCCAAGAGGTTCTTAACCGGTTTGCCTTTTCTGGCGACCGTTTGTTTGGCGAACGATTGGATGAGATTATTAAGGAATCCAAAGGAAAGGATTCCTCCTTACCCCAGGCCAAACCTAAGAGACCTCAACAGAGAAAAATCCAATCGAGGTTTCGGTCCTTTCGTCCCTCCGCCAAGTCCCAATCCTCTTCGTCCAACAGGCCGGAGAAAGGCCAGAGGAACTCCTATGCGTGGCGATCCAAGTCACGCCCGCAAAAGGCCGCAGGAGGCACTGCCTCCAAGACGGCCTCCTCATGACTCTCGGCCTCCCCTAGCCGCATCCTCGGTCGGTGGCAGGCTCTCCCGCTTTGGCGACGCCTGGTGGCCACATGTTCAAGACCGATGGGTGAGAGACATTGTCTCATGGTTACAGGATGGAGTTCAGCTCTCGTCCTGCGGCTCGTTTCTTCAGAACCTCTCTGCCCCCCACTCAGGCCGACGCACTTTTTCAGGCAGTGGACGCTCTAAAGATGGAAGGAGTTGTGATCCCCGTTCCCCTTCAGGAACGTGGTCGCGGATTTTACTCCAACTTGTTCGTGGTGCCAAAAAAGGACGGGTCATTCCGTCCCGTTCTGGACCTCAAGCTACTCAACAGACATGTGAGAACCAGACGGTTTCGGATGGAATCTCTCCGCTCGGTCATCGCCTCGATGTCACAAGGAGACTTCCTAGCATCGATCGACATCAAAGATGCTTATCTCCATGTACCGATCGCACCCGAACATCGTTTCCTGCGTTTCGCCATCGGGGACGAACACCTTCAGTTCGTGGCATTGCCCTTCGGCTTGGCGACAGCCCCACGGGCTTTCACCAAAGTCATGGCATCCGTTGTGGCGGTCCTGCATTCTCAGGGCCACTCGGTGATCCCCCTACTTGGACGATCTCCTAGTCAGGGCCCCGTCTCGGGTGGCGTGTCAACAAAGTCTATCCGTCGCTCTGGCGACTCTCCAGCGGTTCGGGTGGATTATCAACTTCCCGAAATCCAAGTTGACACCGACCCACTCACTGACGTACCTTGGGATGGAGTTTCATACCCAGCAAGCATTAGTCAAGCTTCCGAGCGACAAACAGCTTTCTCTGCAGGCAGGGGTGCAATCACTTCTTCGGAGTCAGTCACACCCCTTAAGGCGCCTCATGCACTTCCTGGGGAAGATGGTGGCAGCTATAGAGGCAGTCCCGTTCGCGCAATTCCATCTTCGGCCACTCCAATGGGACATTCTCCGCCAATGGGACAAGAGTGCGGCTTCCCTCTGGCAATGCTGCCCAGAGTGCTACGCAAGATCAGGTCCGACTGCCGTCGCGCCATTCTCGTCGCTCCAGACTGGCCGAGGCGGTCATGGTATCCGGATCTGTGGCATCTCACGGTGGGTCAACCGTGGGCGCTTCCAGACCGCCCAGACTTGCTGTCACAAGGCCCGTTTTTCCATCTGAATTCTGTGGCCCTCAACCTGACTGTGTGGCCATTGAGTCCTGGCTCCTAGCGTCTTCAGGGTTTTCTCAGGATGTCATTGCCACCATGAGACAGGCCAGGAAGCCAACGTCCGCCAAGATCTATTACAGGTCTTGGCAAATCTTCCTATCCTGGTGCGCTAATAACGGTTTTCCCCCATGGCCGTTTGCCTTACCCACTTTTCTTTCATTCCTTCAATCTGGAATGGACAAGGGTTTGTCACTCGGCTCTCTCAAGGGCCAAGTATCGGCGCTCTCCGTGTTTTTTCAAAAGCGTCTAGCCAGGCTTCCGCAGGTCCGCACGTTCCTGCAGGGAGTTTGCCACATGGTCCCACCTTACAAACGTCCGCTGGAACCCTGGGATCTTAACAGGGTTCTGACGGCTCTTCAAGAACCACCTTTCGAGCCGCTGCGGGATGTCTCTCTATCACGTCTTTCGCAGAAGGTGGCCTTCCTAGTGGCAGTCACATCACTTCGGAGAGTGTCTGAGCTCGCAGCGCTGTCATGCAGAGCCCCCTTCCTGGTGTTTCACCAGGATAAGGTGGTTCTGCGTCCTGTCCCGGAATTTCTCCCTAAGGTGGTATTCCCTTTTCATCTCAATCAGGATATCTCCTTGCCTTCATTTTGCCCTAATCCAATTCACCAGTGTGAAAAGGATTTGCACTCTTTAGATCTTGTGAGAGCACTCCGGCTCTACGTGTCTCGCACGGCGCCCCTGCGTCGTTCAGATGCGCTCTTTGTCCTTGTCGCTGGCCAGCGTAAGGGCTCTCAGGTTTCCAAGTCAACCTTAGCTCGGTGGATCAAGGAACCGATTCTCGAGGCCTACCGTTCTTCTGGGCTTCCGCTTCCTTCAGGGCTGAAAGCCCATTCTACCAGAGCCGTGGGTGCGTCCTGGGCATTGCGGCATCGGGCTACGGCTCAGCAGGTGTGTCAGGCAGCTACGTGGTCTAGTCTGCACACTTTCACGAAGCACTATCAAGTGCATACCTATGCTTCGGCAGACGCCAGTCTAGGTAGGCGAGTCCTTCAGGCGGCGGTTGCCCACCTGTAAGAGGGGGCCGTTTTTCAGCTCTTTTTATCGAGGTATTCTTTTACCCACCCAGGGACTGCTCTTGGACGTCCCAATTGTCTGGGTCTCCCAATGGAGCGACAAAGAAGAAGGGAATTTTGTTTACTTACCGTAAATTCCTTTTCTTCTAGCTCCTATTGGGAGACCCAGCACCCGCCCCTGTACCCTTCGGGCTGGTTGTTCTTTTGTGTACACATGTTGTTCATGTTGAATTGTTCTTTTGGTTCATGGTCTTCAGTTCTCCGAACATCCTTCGGATTGAATTTACCCTAGACCAATTTATAAGTTTCTCCTTCCTGCTTTTGCACCAAAACTGAGGAGCCCGTGGTCCACGGGAGGGTGTATAGGCAGAGGGGAGGGGTTACACTTTTTAAAGTGTAATACTTTGTGTGGCCTCCAGAGGCAGAAGCTATACACCCAATTGTCTGGGTCTCCCAATAGGAGCTAGAAGAAAAGGAATTTACGGTAAGTAAACAAAATTCCCTTCTTTATGTCACAGCAATAAATATCCTTGTGTTTATTGTGGCCCCTTCACTGGGTTTGGAGTCTTTAACTTAAGCCTTGTTCAAGAATCCTTAGGCCGCTCTCACGAATCTAGCCCATCTAAATAGATGTTGTTAACACAGGCCTCAGGTACTATCGCTTGGCTCTCCCAGGTTCGGTAAAGTCTCTGAAGCATTTGCAATAACGGGTTGTTTCCCATTTTGGCACCATTCCTGAGCCTGGGTAGCATATTGGTTCCGTGGCTAACAATTTCGCCTTTAACATTTGGTTTCTGTGCTCGAATCCAACCTAGGGCTTGGAGCCCTCTGTGAATGAATACAATTTGCCGGAAGGGCAAGTAGAGGTACCCTAACTAAAGATTAATAAAACTTAACTTTTATTCTCAAATATACATTTCAACAGATCAATCTAAAATAGTGGCAAATAGAGCAACCTAATATTAAGTCATGTATCTGGCTGTGAACCAGATCCTATGAACAAGTGGACAGAAGTCCTACAATATTATCAGATTGGTATTGTCCATGTCTGGCTTCATCAGGGAGCTGAGGTTATAGAAGCAACAGAAAAATGTTGCTTCCTGGTATCAGCTTTGTTGGCTGAGGCCCCGCCCCTTCTGGTCACATGGGTATGACCTCACACAGGTCCTGCTAGTGAAAAAATAAATCGATTGTATAATACTTATACAAATTCTAACAGGGAGGGGATAACTATGCATACCCCCCAGATATTATCTGATCCTCAGCTGCTGTCACTCAAGAAGCTGATGATTTTATAAACTTTACTTTGTTGGATTTCAAAACCTCTACATCCGAGCTGACCAGTAAAGATATGTAGAGAATCAGCCTAATAGTGCCAGTATAGCACTGACTTTAGCTTCTATACGAAAATCCTGGTGATTGTTTGTTTCCCTTTTAAACAATTAGGGGAAGGGTACATCGATAGAAAAATATTTATCTGCTAGACTTTTAAATCTCTATACTTAGGAAAAACCCTTTCAACGTTCCTTGGTATGGTGTTTTTATTCTACCCGGCAATGAATTTCTTGCCCTTTTGCCCTGACCGGTTTTATTGCCTTAGGGCAGTCTGGAGGGTCTTGCAGTTCCTGGTGTACAGTAATGTTAGTACAGTGCTGTTAGTTTTGGGAACAGATGGCCAATCTTAGGAGCCATGTAGTCCGTGCACCTATTTTTTTTTTTTGGATGTTTTGCTGAGAATCTGTTGTTGCCTGGCTACTTGGGAAGAAAAGGCTGACTCCTGCTGTCAGACGAGCTGCCTCTCTCCCCTCCCTCTGTAGCCATACATACATTTTACCCATTTATCAGCCAGCATCACTAATGCACGGTAGTTATTTGCATTTTCCTTATGCTGCAGCTTATGATTTTTGTGGCCAAAATAAGAAACAATGTTCTGTAATGTTTTGCTTTATACTATATATATTGTATTTGAAGTGGTAGTTCTACTGTCACAAAGCAGAGAAATAGAGGGTGACTCAATAGTGTGGGAGTGGGCATTGAAAAAGTTTCATAATAAGCAGCAGTTGCTTCCTGTGGTGTGGGACATGTGTCATTGTCTTTTGTGCTGGCGGGAGGCCTAGAGATAGAACTGCCCCCCTGGGGCTAATTATGTGTAATGATCTTTAAGGGGCACAAGTCCACATAACATCAGCACTCTAATAATAGCTTTGACCGTTTCCCCCGCACAGTGTGCATGCAGGAATCCATTAACCTACCCTATTCCTACAGACTGAGCTATCCCCTGATGCACTATAGCCACACCTAAGGGGATATTTTTATTTAAGTATTGTTTCATTTAATCCAAAGGAGAAGGCATGCTTGCCTTGTAGACAAGAGGTCTATAAAGATTACAGTGTGCAGGTCCTGCTATGCTGTTTGTATATTCCACCTGGAAAATGCATACAAACAGGAATACAATGGATGAAAAGAGATCTTTTACGATATGTGCCCATGTAGCAGATTTGTGTGCAAATTCTCTGCACACAAGTGCATGTTTCAGCAGGAAAAATGCAGCAGAAAAAAAAAACACCCACTGTTTTAATTGCTTTCTCACGTTTATTTTATTTTATTTTTTTTTGCTTTGGGGGTTTTTAAAGGGAACCGGTCACCAGTTTTTTTTTGCCCTATAAGCTGCCGCCACCACCACCGGGCCGCTGTGTAGAACATAAAAAACTCTTTATAATACTTGCCTAACGGTCTCGTGGTTGGCCATATGGGCGTCTCCGTTCTCCATTGCCGGCACCTCCTCTTTTGGCCATCTTCGTCCTCTTTCTGAAGCCTGTGTGCATGACGCGTCTACGTCACAGACACTCGCCGGTCCTGCGCATGCGCACTACATGCTCAGGGCAGATCAAAGTGCACCTGCTCAGTTGTCCGGCGCCAGCGCCGCCTCTTTTGTCAATCTTTGTGCTCCTTCTCTAGCCACGGTGCATGACTGGTCAGACGTTATCCACACTCGCTGGCATTCAGATCCTGAGCAGGCGCTCTTTGATTGTATAAAATGTTTTTTATGTTCTACCCTCGGCCTGGGCTCTTATATACAGCATGTAAGAATGCTGTATATAAGAGCCCGGTGATGGTGGCCGCAGCTTATACGCCAAAAAAGTGGTGACAGGTTCCCTTTTTAAATGCATTTTTACCTCATGGCGATTGCGGGGGTTCCTGCGCTGTACCCCCGGGATCACCGCCAGGTCTCCAGCTGATGTTCTATCTGAGACCCGGTTCTCACTGCTGGGAGCGGTGCTCGTGCCACTCCCGACAGTTTAACCCCCTAAATGCTGCAATCAGTCGTGATTGCAGTCTGCCTTTGATCGCAGCATTCAGGAGGCAAGGAGAGGAATCGCTTACTTCTCCCTGGCGATCGGGTCCCTGTAATGTGATCACAGGGACCGAATTGCTACCATGGCAACCCTGGGTCATCACTATGACTACCCTGGGTTACTGAGGTACGCATTGCTTCACCCACATATGCTGGATGCATGGCGTGTGAGGTGGTATCAGTGCTGCGAGTGCAGCACAGACTGATATATAATCCCCTGTAGTGATCAAGCATGAGCACGGCAGTGGATTAGATAAGACGCAGGAAAAAAACTCCGAATTGACATGCAAAGACGCAGCAGGGCCACACAGGCTTACTGTCTATTCTAGGTTAGCAGAAAAGTTGTTGTGTTTTCTAGAAATCTTTTCCTTGAAGTCCACCTTTTCTTGTGCCTCCAACATTTCCATGCTCCCTGGCAGCACCTGCCATCCTTTGTGTCAGCAGATGGCACGTCTGCACCTCGGTGTATATACGCACACTTACCACAATGAAGAGCTGCTATGCGTCAGCAGTATACAGGGCCAAGTGCAGTGCTAATTAGGCTGCACTCTTATGCAGTGAAAAAGAGGTAAAGATTCAGGAACATGTACTTCAGCCTTTTACTAAAGGTCATTGCCACCTTTTTTTTTTTTTTTTCACCTAATGACAGGTAACATTTGAGCTATCTGGCTGACTGGAAGAATAACTAACAAGACCAAATTTCAATATTCTGCTCTTCTGGAAGCCAAATATTCACTTTTTCTTAAAGGCACATTTTTTTATAGCAATAAAAGAAAAAATAAAAGTGACCCGTCAAACGTGTAGGAAATGGCTCCAAAGGTGTTAGGCTGAATTGAGACACCTGTGCACGATGGTTGGCGTATAGACTGCCTGCAGGTCTTTTCTCCCAAACTTGGCATCTTCATATATGTTCATGAGGCTGTCAGGTTCAGAGCAGGAAAGATATGGTCTCAATTCAGCCTTAAGCGGGTTTCACATCAGCGGTATTCTGCTGCAATGCCGGATCCGTCACAAATGCGCTACAGTGCAATACAGTTAAATGGAATCGCAGCAAGATCAGGTCCCATGCAGCCGCGATTCCATTGAACTGTATTGCACTGTAGCGCATTTGTGCCGGATCCAGCATTGCGGCAGAATACCGCTGATGTATGCGCAGCCTTACTGTGTGTTGTATACCTGGTTCTCTCTTCTGAACTTGTTATTCCTTTTGCTTTGAATAAAGTAACAGAATAAATACTCCAAGAATTCTTCAACTTTCTTGAAGGGTTTGTTTTACAAAGACCACCCCTTTTTACATCAGGAGCAGACTTGAGATTCAGCCACAAGTTTGCCTTCTAATCCCTGGTGGAACAGCTGGTGTCACTGAGGCTTCCTCTGCAGAGAGAATGCTGCCTTCATGTAGCTTAGGCTGCTTTCACACCTCCGTTTTTTGCTATGCGGCACAATTCGGCACTTTGCAGGAAAAACGCAAGCGTTTTTTTTGCTGCCGGTTGCGTTTTTCCTGCATAGACTTTAATTAGTGCCGCATTGTGCCGCATGGCCTTGCGTTCGGTCCGGTTTTTGCCACATGCGGCAGATTTAGCCGATGCGGCGGCGGGATGGAACGTTGCCTGGCACGTTTTTTTGTGCGGCAAAAAAAAACGCATCGCGTTGCATCCGGCCGATGCGGCACTTTTCTCAATGCATCCCTATGGATGCCGGATGCGGCGCGATGCGGCAAAAACCGCATCCGGCCGCCGCATGCGGTTTTTGCCACTGCGCATGCTCGGTAGCCTGCCGCAAGCTTCAAAAACCGGACGGGCCACATGTAAAAAACTTATGCAAAGGATGCATCCGTTGCATAGGTTTCACAGCCGGATTGAGCCGCAGTGCTCAAACCGGATGTGTGAAAGAAGCCTTAGTCCTATGCACCTCCTTCAATAATATCTGCATGCCATTTATGATGATTAACCAATGCCATTTTATATAATTTTGCAATATGTGAAGACTTCTAATGACAAGAATTCAGATTGAGCTGAGATGGCTCAAATTTTGCTTTAATCAAAAAAGGAATTACTTGAAAAATCCAAATTGCTCGATAAAAAGCACTTTCCTTTAAAATATTACAATGGCTTGGAGGCGAGCAGCAGCAACATTGACTGTCCCAGGCATTTGTGGAGTTCAGTATATTTACCGGAATATGGTGGGCAGCTGTAGAAGTTGATGGGCTCTGTTATTGGCGTATGTGTTGTTCCCTGCGTCCTTTTCACTCTGATCCCTCTATTTACCCTCCTGCTAGAGGAGGAATAGCATCTGCTCTTCCCCTAACATATAAAGGTGTGCCGTTGTAGTCCTGGACATGGCGCTGGCTCGGGTCAGTCTCTCTGCACTCTTGTGTTTTAAACTCCCTACCTTCTTGTTCTATAAATACATCACAAAAAGGTGGTCAGATTGTCTCCTAAGGAGATTTGAAGCTTTAAAATACCCCAAACCGCAAAGATGTAATTCTGCAACACTGCATGAGACTCATTTTCTCTCCTCCAGAGTACAAAAAATTGAATTAGAATTAGGTCAGGCAGGTTTTTCATAGAGATTGAACAGTAAATCAAGAGGGGTTACTATTCCAGCAAGAAGCAGACTTGTTTTACAGACTGGGGATATTTTTCAGGTCTAGTGAAGAGGTTTATGAATCCTTCAGGAGATGTGAATGTTTTTAAGAAGAAATATCTCCTATGTGGTCTTATGACCCCGCTGATGCACTAGAATACAGTATATTGCTAGGTATTCTGTAAACCAGTGTGGTATATTTTAATTATTTATACGGGACACCAAGGCTTTTTAGCAGTAACTACTGACTGAAATCCGCTGTATTTGCTGCTCTGTGTGTACGTTAAGGGTTTGGAATTTCTGCGGATCAGCATAAATGATGCATTTTCATGCTTTTCCTTTATTTATTCACTAACAAATGAATTAGTTAAAACTGGGAACAAATATTGTGCTTGGCTGATTAATTTCCATAGGTATGGATAGAGGTGTGGTCTATCTCCATGCAATGGTTGATAAGGTAGGGCTGGCGGTATGGACCACTGTACAGTGATGCTTCAAAGTTTGTGAACCCTTCAAAATCTTCAATATTTATGCTTAAATTTTGACCTGAAACTACATCAGATTTTCACAAAATTGCGAAGTAGATAAAGACAACCAAATCAAACGTATGAATCAAAAATATTTTGCAACTCATTAGGCTCTGTGCGCACTGGGAAATGAAATTTCCTTGCGTAAATTCCGCATGCTCTCAAAGATTACCGCACCCGCGGTAAAAAACCGCGGGAAACCGCACCCGAAAACCGCATGCGGTTTGCTGCGGTTTTACCGCGGTATTGTTCGCGGTATTGCCGCGGTTTTGCCGCGTGCGGGTTGGGATGTGCTTTATTGCATTCAATGCAATAAAGCACATTGAAGAAAAAAAAAAAAAAAATACATTTAATTCTGATAGTAGATAGACAGAAGAATAGATAGAGAGAGAGAGATAGATAGAGGGATAGAGGACAGATCGCTACATTTCCCACGGTCGGCAGTGAGTTCACATTACCGTCCGTGGGAAATGACCGGTAATTACCTCTGCTGTCTGCTGCTTTCATTCAGCGCTGTGTCTGTGACAGTCGCGGCTGGATGGAAGCAGTGCAGGACGTTGGAGCCGGAGCTGTGTGGATTACGCCGGAGCTTTGTTTGGGAGGGGTTAATAAAATGGTGAACGAGGCTTGTTGGTTTTATTTAAAATAAAGGATTTTTCTGTGTGTGTGTGTTTTATTCACTTTACTTACGGGTTGATCATGTCAGCTGTCACATAGACGCTGCCATGATCAAGCCTGGGGTTAATGGCGGTGGTCCCCCATCACCATTAACCCCTTGTATTACCTTGCTACCACTGCTACACGGTGGCAAGAAGAGCCGAGGACACGCCGGTGCTGCCGCATATATGTATGCGACAGTGCCGGGGCAGCTGCGGCTGATATTCTCGGCTGCGGGAGGGGGAGTGAGGCGGGGGACATTACCCCTGCCCCTCTCCCTCCCCAGCCTGAGAATACCGGGCCGCCGCTGTGTGCTTACCTCGGCTGGAAGGTGAATATGCAGCGGAGCCCACGTTCTTTTTTTTTTTTTTTTCTAGATTTCCGTTTTCTTTCTATGTGTGTTCTATGTGTCTGTGTCTGTGTTCTATGTCTGTGAGTGTGATCTGTGTGTGTTTACTCTCTGCACGGCTTCCTCTTCCTGTAATGACATCACTTCCCTGCAAACCGCAGACAGGCGATGCACATTACCGGAGGTAAACCGCGAAATACCGCAGGGAATAACGCAGGAAAACGCAGTGAACCGCACAGAATTTGCTGCCTGCGTTATTCCCTGCGGGATTTCATGATTAACATTGAGTCAATGGAGTGAAATCCCACAGCGATGTGCGGAAAAGAAGTGACATGCACTTGTTTTTGCTGCGGGATTTCCGCAGCAAAACATGCAGCTGTCAAATTCCGCCCAGTGCGCACAGGATTTTTTTTCTCCATAGGATTTGCTGGTGATTCACTGCAGAGATGTTATGAACATTTTCTGCAGCGAAACATGCAGCAAATCCGCGCAAAATCCGGTAAGTGCGCACATAGCCTTAGGCTGGAAAAGGTTACAAAACCATCTGTAAAGAGTTTAGCGACTCAGATTGTCTACAAGCGAAGGAAATTCAAGTCCATTATTACCCTCCCCTATGGAGGTCAATCAACAAAGATCGCTACAAGAGCATGGTTTGTAATATTTCTCAAGATTACAAAGTAACCCAAGGTAACCTCCTTTTAAAGGGAACCTGTCACCAGATTTGGTGACAATAAGCTGCGGCCACCACCACCAGTGGGCTCTTATATACAGCATTCTAACATGCCGTATATAACAGGCCGCTGTGTAGAATGTAAAAATCACTTACCCAGACTGGTCGGATGGGCGTCCTATGTCACGCACACAAGCCGGCATTGAGGTCCTGCCCTGAGCACCTGCCTGCTAGTCACCTGCGTAGCTTGGTGCTCGGCCAGCTTTTAAAGAGGTGCTTCACTAGTTGGTATTCATAGGCACATTTTATATTATGTTTAGAAATAATGTTTCTCTCAAATACCTTGTGTTGGCAGTAGTGCCTGTGACCGACACTATTGTGCTCCGCTCATCCCTTCGCGTGACCCCCTTCCCCTGGGCTCCGTG
The DNA here is from genome assembly GCF_048569485.1 of Anomaloglossus baeobatrachus. NCBI lineage: Eukaryota > Metazoa > Chordata > Amphibia > Anura > Aromobatidae > Anomaloglossus > Anomaloglossus baeobatrachus. The sequence goes on along the minus strand of NC_134353.1, from coordinate 578,590,507 downwards.
ACATCTGATGTCCGGTGATGTCATATCAACTGTAAGTTGACGTGATCTCACCATGGCAGACACCAATCTTACTGAGTGACTGTGCTGTGGGCGGCGTTTCACCGCTCATCACAGCCCAGCATCATAGCCCAGTATCTCCCTGCTTCATGCTTCACTGCAGTGCCGCAAGTAGGAGCGATGCTGGGCTGTGACGAGTGGTGAAACCCCGCCCACACCAGCCCAGTCACTCTGGAAGACTGCTGGCCGCGGTGATGTCATGTTAAATTCCTGTTGACCAGACATCCGAGGTCACAGAGCCCGGGGTTGGGGGAGGGGGGGGGGGAAATCACACGAAGGTGATGAGCAGAGCACAATAGTGTCACTCACAGGCACTATTGGCAACACAAGGTATTTGAGAGAAGCCTTGTTTCTCAACATATTGATGTGCCTATGAAAACGAACTACTGAACCACCTCTTTTGTTTTTCTCTGAAATGCCTCAGCATTTGAGTCATACATACCTGACCTCATACAGCCAGTGTCTGATACATGCTGCAAGTGGATGTCAATTGTTTCCAATTTATATTTTGTCCTATTTTGCTCCTATGTCAACACTATATTTCCTTTGTCAGTTTGATGCACTATAGAATATACTATAGTATTCAAAATAGGTGAAAAAAATTCTAACTATCCGATGTGTTAATTACCTAATTTTCCTTTATTTGTGTTCAGACTACAGGCCCGTATTGCCCATCGAATCCAGGAACTAGAAAACTTACCAGGTTCTCTGCCACCAGATCTGCGAACTAAAGCTACAGTGGAATTAAAAGCTCTTAGACTTCTAAACTTCCAGCGTCAGGTGACTACAGCTTTTGCTTTATTTTTAATATATACTCTTCAGAAAATTTTTCATTACTAAAATAAATTAAATTAATAGGAACAAATTAATAGGAACAAATATTGCAAGGTGTAAACTTTTTGTCTGCTGCAAAGATGAAAACACTGGATTGAGAAGTTTGAGGGTGCGATTTTAAAACCACTCAATCTTCAAAAATATTGCGGCTTTTTTTTTTTTTTTTTCAAAATTAGTAATGTTTTGAGATATGCACCTTAGCCCCTTCAACCGCAGGTGATTGTGGTTTTTTTTTTTTTTTTTTTGTTTTTGCTCCCTTTCTACTGAGACATTTTTTTTTTAATTTTTTTTTTTTGTCAACCTTGCCATATAAGGGCTTGTTTTTCGCTGGATGAGTAGTACTTTTGAATGAAACCATTAGTTTTACCACATAGTGTACTGTAAAAGTTGAAAATTTCAAGTGCGTGAAAGTGCAAAAAAAGTGCAATTGTTTTTTGGATATTTTATTCAGTGTTCACTGTATGGTAAAACGTGTCAGTATGATGGCTCAGGCCGGTTCGAGATCATAGATACCAAACATGTATACATTTATCTACCGTATTTTCCGGCGTATAAGAAAACTGTTTAACCCCTGAAACTTTTCTGAAAAGTCGGGGGTCGTCTTATACAGCGGTGCGCGGTGCCATCATGGCTGTACTGAAGTTTACGCATATTTAAAATATATTCTCACCTGTCCTCTGTTCCCGCAGTGCCTCCAGCTGCTTCTTCTAGACCGCAGGCACACAGACCCCTCAGTGATGGTGTCCGGTGCACGGAGCGGTCGCTGCAGGATGTCGTCATGGATTTACTGCAGTTGAATGCTTTGTGGCGCCGTAAAGCATTCAACTGCAGTAAAGCCATGACTACATCCTGCAGCAACTGCTCCGTGCATCAGACGCTTTCACGGAGGGGTCGGTGTGCCTGCGGACTACAAGAAACAGCTGGAAGCACCGCGGGAATGCCTCCATTCCCACAGTGCTTCCAGCTGTTTCTTGTAGTCCGGACAGGTGAGTATCATTAATTTTTTTTTTTGTGTAAACAGCAGCATAATAGGGGTCAAGAAGGGAATCCGCAGGAGGAAGTTACTAAACAATGGGCACATCACTGCAGGGGACATTACTAAACAATGGGGACATTACTGATGGGGACATTACTAAACAATGGGGACATTACTGATGGGGACATTACTAAACAATGGGCACATTACTCTGGTCAGCTTATACTCGAGAATATACAATATATCCCAAATTCTTTATTTTAACTGGAAAAGCTGGGGTCGTCTTATACGCCAGAAAATGTAGTAATAAGTTAAAAAAAAAAAAAAAAAATTCAAAAGTTGTCCAAAAAAAGAATTGCACTTTTCTTTGTCGCTCCATTGGGAGACCCAGACAATTGGGTGTATAGCTTCTGCCTCTGGAGGCCACACAAAGTATTACACTTTTAAAAAGTGTAACCCCTCCCCTCTGCCTATACACCCTCCCGTGGACCACGGGCTCCTCAGTTTTATGCTTTGTGTGGAAGGAGGCACACATCCACTCATGCATTCACATACTAGTTATGTCGGATGGAAGAAAAGAGGACCCCGATGGGGCCCCCGGCATGTTCCCTTCTCACCCCACTATGTCGGCGGTGCTGTTAAGGTTGAGGTACCCATTGCGGGTACGGAGGCTGGAGCCACATGCCGACTCTTTCACCATCCCTTATGCGGCTCTGGGCGAAGTGGGATCCTGAACGGTCATCCATTTGCTGGGACCGTGCTCCATCCGCAGCCCCTGGTGGAACCTGCTGGACCGGAGCCTCTTCACCCCCAGGGACCGGGCCCTGCAACGTGAAGGTACTCTGTGTCCCCATGGGGGGACTGTACAGGGAGGGTCGCACCTTCTTCCCGGAAGCCGCGGTAGTTCAATCCGTTGTCTTTTCGGCGGACTTCCACGCCGACCGTGCCTGCTTGTCGGGCGCGGCCTCAAATTTAGTCCCCGGCTTCGCCGCGGCCTACTTGTGAAAAATCCCGCCCCCGGGCCTGCCTGTCAGGGGTAAGGGCGGGATTACCGACATGACGTCGGATGTGAGGGCTGGAGCATCTTGCATGTCTCCCTCCCCCCTCATTGACCACTGTGGGGACCCCAGATTCCCGCTCTTTGCTGGCGCCGCCCTCGGCCCCACTCCTCCCCTGAGAGCTCCGGCGGCCATTTTTGGCATTCTGCCAGTGGATGCTTCTCAGTGACAAAGCTCTGCAGCTCCGGGGGATCCACGACAGGGAATCTGGAGGACACACCTCTCGTTAGCGGTCGGTAAGCCACACCGGTCACCCGGTGCTGGTCCCCCTAGGGTGCCGGAATAGATACAGATATATATATAATAGATATATATATCTGTTCGGTCAGACTGTATACCCTTTTCCCATATACCCTCAGTGGTCACTCTCCTAGGAGACAACAGCATGTCGTCCACAAGGAGCAAAGCTACTAAGGCACAGGTTTTTTTCGCGGCCTGTACCTCTTGTGGGACTATGTTGCCTGCGGGATCCACCTACCCTCACTGTGAGCAATGCTTGACTCCTGCCACGCTTGCTCAGCCGGAGCCTCGGGCACTTGTGGGCCCCTCGGCTCATGTAGATCCCCCTGCTCCCCCTGAGCAGGCTGCAGGGACAGAGTCACCGGTGTTGGCCTCTTTCGCTGAGAAACTCTGTCTCTTTCTCAATCCATTGCACAGTCTATGGACAAATGGTCATCTAAGCTCCTTGAGGCATTGCAGTCCAGACCGGGCCCTTCACAGACCCCGGCCCCTGTTAGCTTGTCTCCTCCAGGCCCTTCTCGGTCCGCGCCGCAGCGCGCTCTCAGGTTAGCCCCTAGGTCTCAGGCAGAGGACTCCTGCCCGGACCGCAGTCCCAGACCGGCTAAGCGGCCTCGCTGGGACTCTTCCCCGGCCTCCTCACGCTTCTCTGGATCCCAGCTTGAGGACTCCCAGGAAGACGAGGCGGACGTGGGAGCTCAGGGCTCCGACCCTGACTTCGCCCTTAACCTTGATACACCTGAGGGGGACACCTTAGTAAATGATCTTATATCGTCCATCAACCAGGTGTTGGATCTCTCACCCCCGCCTCCTCCTGTAGAACAGTCGGCTTCTCAGCAGGAGAAACACCAATTTTGTTTCCCCAAACGTACGCGCAATACGTTTTTTGATCACTCTAACTTCAGGGACGCTGTCCAGAAGCCCAGAGCGGTCCCGGACAAGCGCTTTGCTAAACGGCACACTGACACGCGTTATCCCTTTCCATCTGAAGTCGTTAAGGGCTGGGCACACTCCCCCAAGGTGGATCCTCCAGTCTCTAGATTGGCGGCTAGGTCCGTTGTGTCTGTTGCCGATGGCTCATCCCTGAAGGATGCCACTGACAGACAGATAGACTTCACCAAGAGCTCTATCTATGAGGCCACGGGCGCGTCTTTCGCCCCGGCCTTTGCGGCTGTGTGGGCTCTCCAAGCAATCTCGGCTTGTCTGACTGAGATTAATGCTGTCACACGGAATTCGGCTCCGCATGTTTCTTCCTTGACCTCTCATGCATCAGCTTTTTCGTCCTACGCCATGAACGCCGTCCTGGACTCCACTAGCCGTACGGCTGTAGCATCTGCTAACTCCGTGGCAGTCCGCAGGGCCATGTGGCTGCGCGAATGGAAAGCAGACTCTGCTTCCAAAAGGTTCTTAACTGGTTTGCCTTTTTCTGGCGACCGTTTATTTGGCGAACGATTGGATGAGATTATTAAGGAATCCTCGGGAAAGGACTCCTCCTTACCCCAGTCCAAACCTAAGAGACCTCAGCAGAGAAAAATCCAATCGAGGTTTCGGTCCTTTCGTCCCTCCGCCAAGCCCCAATCCTCTTCGTCCAACCGGCCGGAGAAAGGCCGGAGGAACTCCTATGCGTGGCGGTCCAAGTCACGCCCCCAAAAGGCCGCAGGAGGCACTGCCTCCAAGACTGCCTCCTCATGACTCTCGGCCTCACCTAGCCACATCCTCGGTCGGTGGCAGGCTCTCCCGCTTTGGCGACGCCTGGTGGCCACATGTTCAAGACCGATGGGTGAGAGACATTCTGTCTCATGGTTACAGGATAGAGTTCAGCTCCCGACCTACGGCTCGTTTCTTCAAAACCTCTCCACCCCCCCCCCCACAGGCCGACTCACTTTTTCAGGCAGTGGACGCTCTACAGATCGAAGGAGTTGTGATTCCCGTTCCCCTTCAGGAACGTGGTCGCGGATTTTACTCCAACTTGTTCGTGGTGCCAAAAAAGGACGGGTCATTCCGTCCCGTTCTGGACCTCAAGCTACTCAACAGACATGTGAGAACCAGACGGTTTCGGATGGAATCTCTCCGCTTGGTCATTGCCTCGATGTCACGAGGAGACTTCCTAGCATCGATCGACATCAAGGATGCTTATCTCCATGTGCCGATCGCACCCGAACATCAACGTTTCCTGCGTTTCGCCATCGTGGAAGAACACCTCCAGTTCGTGGCATTGCCTTTCGGCCTGGCGACAGCCCCACGGGTTTTCACCAAAGTCATGGCATCCGTCGTGGTGGTCCTGCACTCTCAGGGCCACTCGGTGATCCCCTACTTAGACGATCTCCTAGTCAGGGCCCCTTCTCGGGTGGCGTGTCAACAAAGCCTTACCGTCGCTCTGGCGACTCTCCAGCAGTTCGGGTGGATCATCAATTTCCCGAAATCCAAGTTGACACCGACCCAATCTCTGACTTACCTTGGGATGGAGTTTCATACCCAGCCAGCGTTGGTCAAGCTACCGCGGGACAAACAGCTATCTCTGCAGGCGGGGGTGCAATCCCTTCTTCGGAGTCATTCACACCCCTTAAGGCGCCTCATGCACTTCCTGGGGAAGATGGTTGCAGCTATGGAGGCAGTGCCGTTCGCGCAATTCCATCTACGGCCACTCCAATGGGACATTCTTCGCAAATGGGACAAGAGTGTGGCTTCCCTCGACAAGAACATCTCTCTTTCCCTTGCAACCAAAACATCACTTCAGTGGTGGCTCCTACCCACATCTCTGTCTCGGGGAAAATCCTTCCTACCCCCAACCTGGGCCGTGGTCACCACGGACGCGAGCCTGTCAGGTTGGGGAGCGGTTTTTCTCCACCACAGGGCTCAAGGAACCTGGACTCCGATAGAATCGTCCCTTCAGATCAATATCCTGGAGATAAGGGCAGTATATCTAGCCCTATTGGCTTTCCATCGGTGGCTGGAGGGCAGGCAGATCCGAATCCAGTCGGACAACGCCACTGCCGTCGCCTACATCAACCACCAAGGCGGCACTCGCAGTCGTCAAGCCTTCCAGGAAGTCGGGCGGATTCTGCAGTGGGTGGAAGGCACAGGCTCCACCATCTCCGCAGTTCACATCCCGGGCGTAGAAAACTGGGAAGCAGATTTTCTCAGTCGTCAGGGCATGGACGCGGGGGAATGGTCTCTGCACCCAGACGTGTTTCGAGAGATCTGTCGCCGCTGGGGAACGCCGGACGTCGATCTCATGGCGTCACGACATAACAACAAGGTCCCGGCCTTCGTGGCACGGTCTCAGGATCACAGAGCTCTGGCAGCGGACGCTTTAGTCCAGGATTGGTCGCAGTGTCGACTGCCTTATGTGTTTCCCCCTCTGGCAATGCTGCCCAGGGTACTACGCAAGATCAGGTCCGACTGCCGTCGCGCCAATCTCGTCGCTCCAGACTGGCCGAGGCGGTCGTGGTATCCGGATCTGTGGCATCTCACGGTGGGTCAACCGTGGGCACTTCCAGACCGCCCAGACTTGCTGTCACAAGGCCCGTTTTTCCATCTGAATTCTGTGGCCCTCAACCTGACTGTGTGGCCATTGAGTCCTGGCTCCTAGCGTCTTCAGGGTTATCTCAGGATGTCATTGCCACCATGAGACAAGCCAGGAAGCAAACGTCCGCCAAGATCTATTACAGGTCTTGGCAAATCTTCCTATCCTGGTGCGCTGATAACGGTTTTCCTCCATGGCCGTTTGCCTTACCCACATTCCTTTTATTCCTACAATCTGGAATGGACAAGGGTTTGTCCCTCGGCTCTCTCAAGGGCCAAGTATCGGCGCTCTCCGTGTTTTTTCAAAAACGTCTAGCCAGGCTTCCGCAGGTCCGCACGTTCCTGCAGGGGGTCTGCCACATGGTCCCACCTTACAAACGTCTGTTGGAACCTTGGGATCTTAACAAGGTCCTGACGGCTCTTTAAAATCCGCCTTTTGAGCCGCTGCGGGATATGTCTCTCCCGTCTTTCGCAGAAGGTGGCCTTCCTGGTGGCAGTCACATCACTTCGGAGAGTGTCTGAACTTGCAGCGCTGTCATGCAAAGCCCCCTTCCTGGTTTTTCACCAGGATAAGGTGGTTCTGCGTCCTGTCCCGGAATTTCTCCCTAAGGTGGTATCCCCTTTTCATCTAAATCAGGATATCTCCTTGCCTTCCTTTTGCCCTAATCCAATTCACCAGTGTGAAAAGGATTTACACTCTTTGGATCTAGTGAGAGCACTCCGGCTCTACGTGTCTCGCACGGCGCCCCTGCGCCGTTCAGATGCGCTCTTTGTCCTTGTCGCTGGCCAGCGTAAGGGCTCTCAGGCCTCCAAGTCAACCTTGGCTCGGTGGATCAAGGAACCGATTCTTGTGGCCTACCGTTCTTCTGGGCTTCCGCTCCCTTCAGGGCTGAAAGCTCATTCTACCAGAGCCGTAGGTGCGTCCTGGGCATTGCGGCATCGGGCGACGGCTCAGCAGGTGTGTCAGGCAGCTACGTGGTCTAGTCTGCACACTTTCACGAAGCACTATCAAGTGCATACCTATGCTTCGGCAGACGCCAGTCTAGGTAGGCGAGTCCTTCAGGCGGCGGTTGCCCACCTGTAAGAGGGGGCCGTTTTCGGCTCTTTTTATTGAGGTATTCTTTTACCCACCCAGGGACTGCTCTTGGACGTCCCAATTGTCTGGGTCTCCCAATGGAGCGACAAAGAAAAAGGGAATTTTGTTTACTTACCGTAAATTCCTTTTCTTCTAGCTCCTATTGGGAGACCCAGCACCCGCCCCTGTGCCCTTTGGGCTGGTTGTTCTTTTGTGAACACATGTTGTTGATGTTGAATTGTTCTTTTGGTTCATGGTCTTCAGTTCTCCGAACATCCTTCGGATTGAATTTACCCTAGACCAATTTATAAGTTTCCTCCTTCCTGCTTTTGCACCAAAACTGAGGAGCCCGTGGTCCACGGGAGGGTGTATAGGCAGAGGGGAGGGGTTACACTTTTTAAAGTGTAATACTTTGTGTGGCCTCCAGAGGCAGAAGCTATACACCCAATTGTCTGGGTCTCCCAATAGGAGCTAGAAGAAAAGGAATTTACGGTAAGTAAACAAAATTCCCTTTTTTGCGCCATTTTCCACTATTTGTAGTGGTTTCATTTTTCGTGTTCTGAGGCTGTCTATTTTTTTGCATCTTTAGCTGACTTTTATACCATTTTTGTGTTGATGCAACGTTCTGATTGTCTGTTGTTGCATTTAAAAACAATAAATTTGCGGCAACCAAAAAAAACCTCCGTAATTTTGGTGGTTGGAATTTTTGTTTTCGCCATGCCAAGTATCGATTAGATTAATTTTATACTTTGATCAGGCATTTCTGAAAGCGGAGATGCCAAGTGTGTGTGTTTGTAATACGTTTATATATATATATATATATATATATATATAAAAATTATAATTATAATATATAAATATATTTTTTTAATTTTCAATGGGGGGTGAGTTGCAGTTTTTATTTTTGTGTTTTTTCCATATTTTTTTCAAAAAAATTTTTTTAGTTTACATTTTTTTTTTTTTTTTTATTTTTTTTTTACTTGTCCTCCTAGTGGACTTTATGGATCAGCAGTCTGATCGCCTGTGCATTTCTGTTGATCAGAGCTGCACAGCTCTGATCCGCAGAAATGCAGCATTCCTGGGAGAATCTGTGCTCTGTCAGCTCGCACAGGAAATCGTCATGATAGCGACGGGAGTCATCACATGACCCGTTGCTACCATGGCAACCATAGTCTCCCCGTGATCACGTCACAGGGCGCCAATGGCGGGGAACGACGTGATCTTCGCCGTGGCCATGTAAATTGCGCTGTCACATTTTGTAAGTCGTTGGTCGTGAAGGGGTTAAGTGCAAGATTTCAATTTTTTTATTATCTTTTAACTTAGAGAACCAACCACCAGGATTTTCATGTATAAACTGAAGCCAGTGCTATACTGACACTATCATGCCCATTCTAAACATACCTTTAGTTGTGAGATTGGATGTATACTTTCTGAAGTACAGGCAAGTAAAGTTTGTGAAATGCATTGTTACTTGATTGCTAGCAGCTACAGAATATCTAATAGGGGAGTCGAGTTTTGCTAGTTTGTTCCCACCTTTGTCTGCCTGTCCTTCCTTCCCCATGTAATTACAGAGACAGGAGGAGGAAGGACAGGAAAGCAGACAGGGGTGGGAATAACTAGCAAAACCCAACCCCTATTAGATATTCTGTAGCTGCAATCATTCAAGTAAGTGTATTTCACAAACGTTACTTGCCTGTATTTCAGAAAGTATACATCTGATCTCACAACTAAAGGTATGTGTAGAATCAGCATGATAGCGCCAGTATAGTACTTGTTTCAGGCTATATTGGAAAATCCTGGTTGCTGGTCCTCTTTTAAAGCCAATAGTATGTAGATATTTAGTGTAGATATGATGTGGACGGTATTTATAATTTGCTCATTCACGCACTTTAGTGTGCTTTATAACTCTCCATAGGTATCTGAAATGATTTCAAGCATTTGAAATCCTGAATTCCATCTTTTCTGTTTCTCAGCTGAGACAGGAGGTTGTGGCGTGCATGCGCCGTGATACTACACTTGAGACCGCCCTCAACTCCAAGGCCTACAAGAGGAATAAGCGACAAACTCTTCGTGAAGCTCGTATGACGGAGAAACTTGAAAAGCAACAGAAGATTGAACAGGAACGGAAACGCAGGCAAAAGCACCAGGTACGGCCAGCTTTGCTGGGATAGCTATACACCGCAGCCATAGTACATATAGATCCCTGAGTCCTGCATTATGGCATCTGATCTTTATGTAAATGGATCCATATGTAGATCAGTGGAAACCTGTTTTTAACATATTTCACATCTAAAGGTGGCTGCAGCCAGTGCAAATATGACTAAGCAATCAGAACAGAGTATTGCTATTGCATATCAAGCACATTTGTAATTGATGTATACTACAACTAACATTGGTCACCGAAATACTAATTATTGATTGGGAGTTCCACACCTGTTAAACCCTCTCAGATGCTGTAATTTGGCAGCATTTACTAAATGTAGTCTACTGATATATCAAGTGACCTTGCGTTTATTGCGAAGCAGCAGAGACAGATTGGTCAAAATTGCCTCTGAAGGTCTGGGCTTTAAAGGTTTAATACCATCCTGTACATTTATGGCATATCCATATTGTAATGAATGAGTGTTCTAGTCAGGGAAAATTAAGCTTTGGGTCAGAAAATGTAATCGGCCAGTTTAGGGTTATAATCTCATTATGTACATTTTTGGCAAATCCTGTAAACGCACATCTCTCTAGAGAACTTGACCCTGTCATTAGCACTGGTCATTGGGGAGATGGCCATAAACTTGCAGATGCTCTACCATCTCTCCACTGGCCGTACACATGTAATCGCTGATAGTTCAACCTTTTCACCCGACCTCATCTTGTACATGCACATGGTTCCAAGAAAAAAAAATCTAAGCAGTTTAAAATCTAACATGCCCTATCCAACCATCTGAGATATCCGAGACCCCCCCCCCCCCCTTAGACATTACGTCAGCAAGTAATTGGTTCAGCTGACTTATTTAATTTTATTTAATTAGGTAATTCCCTCAAAAATACGGAACTTTTCTTGCTAGTGTCTAATCTATCGGGGTTTTTTTTTTGTTTTTGTAAGACGCACCAGATTATAAAACGCACCCCAAATTTTGAGATAAAAAAAGGTAAAATAAAAATGGGGTCCGTCTTATAATCCGGTGTTGTCTTACCGGAGGGGGCAGCAGTGGTGGTGAAGCGGGGTCACAGGAGGCATTTGCGGCGCGTCAATTGCGTCAGCCGCAGCGGGTTCGTGGTGGGTCAGTAGTGGCAGCCATGGCGGGTCAGTGGCGGCGTCCGTGGTGGCAGCCGCGGTGGCGGGTGAGTGGTGGAGCAGGCCAATGCAGTGAGTGTCCCAGTGTGTCCGCGGTCCCGGTTCAAATAATGGCGCCTGGAGCGGCGCTTGCGCAGATGGAGCTCCCATCCAAGAGCTCAATCTGCGCACGCGCGAACTCCCGGCGCCATCATTTGAACTGGGACATCTGCCACACAGCCACCCACCCGCATGCACAGAGTGGCAGGCTGCAGGCCGCCCGCACAGAGAGGCAGCCGGCACCGACAGGTACCTGGCTGCCCGCACGCAGCCACAGGCACCCGGCCGCCGCACAGACAGCCCCCCGGTAAGCTATATTTGGATTTTAAGACTCACCCCTAATTTTCCTCCCAAATTTTTGGGAGGAAAAGTGTGTCTTATAATCCGAAAAATACAGTAATTGAATCCCTCCATAAGTGTATGTTGTAGTATAACCTAGTTGTAGGTCAGTGAGCAATGTCCGATGCCCTACATATGGCCTTGCATGCTGCCTGCCTCGTCTGCTCCACACACACATGCTGTAGGATTCCTGCCCAGTCCCTCACCTGCAGACTGTGTTTCTTGGTTGTCACCCACCGTACATTGTAAGGATGAGTGCAGAACCTGCTTCAGAAGGCAATGAACGTTCACTATTGGATTCAAATTAAAGGACCGGGGCCACAGAACTTTGTGGATATCATAATAAGGCTTTACCCAATTGCATAGTAGTTGTGGCATTTTTTGACTAGTATTACTTTTAACCAATTGTCCTTTATATCCGTGTGTCTTTCTTTTTCAATTATAGGAATATCTTAACAGTATTTTGCAACATGCTAAAGACTTTAAAGAATACCACAGATCGGTCACTGGCAAGATCCAGAAACTTTCTAAAGCGGTGGCTACATGGCACGCAAACACGGAACGTGAGCAGAAGAAAGAAACTGAACGAATTGAGAAAGAAAGAATGAGAAGATTGATGGTAAGTTAGTCCTTCTAAGAAGGGTACACGTGAGAGTCTAGTGTATTCTAGTATACTTCCAATAATCTATAGCAGCAGGCAGATGGAGCGTTCTAGTTTATGGAGTCTGGAACAGGAAAATAAAATTCATGCACACTCAGCAGTTTTCAGAAAAATGAACCTGGTTTAAGGATGTCTTCATTTGCATTGTGCTTTTGATTTTAAGCTGCACAGTGAAGCATTCCCCCATAATGACCTCATGCATGCTACTATCTGATACTGTCCAGATGCTCTGCCACTGATGGTTTGCAGAACCTGTCCTGATATACAAAGTACGACTAGTTTTCCCAGATACTTTACAGCACTGTATTATCTACCCCGTTTCCACATATGCCATAATTTTGCTCACACATCTGGACCAAATCAAAGTTGAATTTACCATAATTGTGGATTGCACAGAACATTTATAGCCCATGAACAAAGTAATTGTGGTGTACTTGTCTGGTATAGTGAAATGCAAATTGACAAAACGGTTAACGGGAATCTGTTGGCAGGGCTTTGCCCTTTAATCTGAGAGCAGCATAATATAGGGCAGGGGAGCCTGATTAGTGATGTGTTATTAGCCTGTGCGCTGTAGTTCCAATACAGTGTTTTATCAGCAGGAGATTATCACTAAAGGACTTGTGCAAGCCAGTCCCCGCTAATCTGTGTAAAACCACCACTGATTAGCAGCTTGTGGATAATGCACAGTGCACACAAGGAAGCTGCCAATCAGGAGGGGGTGGGGTTATACCGGGGAGTCTATCAAAAACATCACCCCAACAGTCCAGTAAGGGATACATCGCTGGAATCATTGTCCTCTGCCCCTACACTGTGCGGCACTCACATTACATAGCAAAATCCGGGTCACAGGAGCCATTAGAGCTATATGATGCTGCAGTCAGACGTGCAATTTGTTTTCTTGATTTTTTCTTTTTGATTTTGAAGTGTCACAAATCGTAGGTTTGTGTTGCACCTTAAGGCTAGGTGCACATGCCGCAGATTTGGTGCAGATATTTTCTGCATCAAACTGCACCTTCTGGCAGACAAAAACACCATAAAACAAGTGTGCACAGCCCTTGAGAAATCTGACTTTGCTGGCTTCTGGATAGGCATGCAGATTTTCGTGCGGATTTCTCTAAAACTGCACCGTGTGCACAGACCCTTAACACTGTTTCTGTAGCGCTAGCTGTCAGCTTTGCATGCACTTAAATGTCTTCCATTTCATTTGATCATGCATACAGAACTATGGAGATAAATGATTTTTATCCAAAGTGAATCTTGTGCAATGTTTAACAGGCAGAAGATGAAGAAGGCTACCGTAAGCTTATTGATCAGAAAAAGGATCGCCGTCTGGCCTACCTTCTCCAACAGACTGATGAGTATGTGGCTAATCTGACCAGTTTGGTGTGGGAGCACAAGCAAGCTCAGGCTGCCAAAGAGAAAAAGAAGAAGAGAAGAAAGAAGGTAAGAACAAACCCAGCCATGATGCACCATAATTTTGCACCCTGCTATGTAAAGTTTTTGAAGCAGTTTATTTGCATGGTTATAAGGAGCGATTTTGGGATTACAGTATAGAGCACTGCAGCCTGCTGTGTTGTATTCTTCTGTAGCGTTTTAACTCTTGGATGCACTGAAATTTAGTCCATAGGATATATCTAGTAGGTCTTGTGGCAGTGTGAGTAACTATGAGACCTAAGACACACGGCATGAAAATCGGAGCGAGTGGAGTGCGATAAAACATCGCATTCTGCTCGGACCAATATTAGCCTATGTGCCAGCACACATGAGCGATTATTTTCTCAGCTCTAATCTGACCAAGAAAACAAACGCAGCATGCTGCAACTGCAAATGCGATCCAGGATTCTCTTACCCATTCAAGTCTATGGGGCGAGAGAAAAATCGCACTGCACTCGCAGTACACCGGTGTACCGCTAGTGCAGAGCGAGAATGGCAATAGCCGGCAACGGAGGAGAGAGGGAGATGGAGGCGGCCCGCTCCTCCTCGCTGTAGTCTGATCAGACCTCAGTCGCAGTGACTCTCGGCTCTGCTGTGCTGCCAGCGCGAGCAGTGTGTCATGCGAGGATCGCAGCAGTCCCCGTGTGGCCCCGGCCTAATGTGTGTATCTTGGCTAGACTCTGGATAACATGCCACTGTATCTATTACTAAACATTGATACCAATATATTCTGGTGCTGCTTAGAAATAATCAAATACAGCAAAGGTTAGAAACAAACGTTAGAAAGGCAGCACTACACTGAATGCACAAGAAGATACAGTAAACAGATGTAGAAAATGTCTATTTTTGAGAATGCTAATGCTAAGTGTTTAAAAATAAAAACAAAAAAAAAAACCAAACCCTTTTGGCTGTCAAATTAACTTTTTGGTTCAGCTGTCACACTAAGTTTTCCGTTCCAAGTGTATGGTGGTTTTAATGCTGGGAGGATTTTTTTATGATTCATGTAACTATCTATTGCACAGATGGCTGACTGTGAAGTCTAGCAAGACTTGCTAAAACAACCCCAGCAGCAAGCTGTTAATATGTGTGTTATTTTTGAGAGCACATACATTTTCTTGCTTGCACACTACACGCTCTCTGTTATTGATCACTAAATTTGCTTCTCTGGTTTCCTAACTACACAATTTACATATTGTATTTACATCTGTGAAAATAACGGTTGTGCTGTGAAGATGTACTCAGATCCTTAGCACTCTTATTCTCATATTTCCTGATATTTTTTTACTTCTGTTCTGGGGCATCAAAAACAATATGCTTTAGACGTGATGCATGCTCCAGTAATTTCCCACAAATGGTCCCATTACTAGCATTTAAATGTCCATATAGAACCAGCACTGCACCGATTGGTGTCTGTTGACATGTTTGTGTGTAGTATTATAAATTTACTTTAGAACCTACACTACCATGACACTTTTTTTCTTATAAATGTGTTCACGGTATTGATCTCTGTATGTACTTCTTCTTGTTTTACCTTTTTTGTACCCATCACTTTTCTGTAGTCCTTTCACTATCACGACAAGCAGTTTTTCATTTAATCCCTTACCACTAACACAAGTTTTCATCTTCCTGACCAGGCCAAATTTGTCAGATCTGCCATGTGACTTTATGTGGCAATCAGTTTAAAGTCCTGGAGGGGAAAAAAATAGGGTCTTACCCAAAATACAGAGTAAAAAGGGAATATGCTCACTTCATTAAGTTGTGTATCACACAACTGGATATAAAGCCTGTAACTAGCTGCTGCAAAGTCCACTTGCTAGAAAAAAACAAAATCCACTTAGGAACGCTGTGAAATGTGGATCTACCACTGCGCTGCTGGAAATATGACACACGTCCAGGAGTATAATGCAAGGTGGTTTAATACACCGCGTTTCGAAGTGTACCATCATTAATTCATCAGGAAATCCACCAGAACAATGACCTTGGTGGGGTAAACTTCGAAACGCACGACTTTGTGGCAATAACTCTAGAATGCTTATACGTATCCCAGTGATTTTTTTTCTTTTTATTTACCGATTGTGCTTTGTTGATGGTACACTTTAGGGCAGTGTGTTTTGTGTTTTATGAAAACTTCGGAAATTTGACAAACTTTGAAATATACTTCTACGCCCTTTAAAACAGTCATTTAGAGCAAAATAGTTTAATAAATAGTATTGACCATATATCTACTTTACATAAGCATAATTTGCTTTGGCATGACAGCCGAGGCCCTGCTGAAGACTCCAGAGCCTGTTACATTGGTACTTCTGTGAACACCAGATAGTGGCTGGCATTCATAGGAGGCCCTGATTTTGCTTTGTACTCTAGTATTATGGTATTGCTGCACGTGACACTAACAATCTGGTGATCGCAGGTTCAGGTCCCCTAAGGGGACTAAAAAGTAGGGAAAAAATGTTTTTCCAAATATGAAAAGAAAAAAAGAAGTTCAAATGACCCCCTCTTTTCCCACGTTAAAAATAAAAATAAATACATTTTATAAATTAATTTGTAGAATACACTATTTTCACAACTTTGCTGCACTTGGAATTTTGTTCCTGGCTTCCACTAGACCATAAGATAGTGAATGGTGTCATTCGAAAGTTCAACAACTTGTTCTGCAAGAAAACAAAACATCATATTTTTGTCGGTGGAAAAATAAAAAGGTTATTGCATTTGAAAGGAGGGGATACGCGAAAATGGACATGAGAAGATGGGAAAAGAATACATTTTAGTCTTGAGAAGAGATGTCTAAGGGTGGACATGATTAACCAGTACATAAATGTAGCCAATACATAAGGAATGGTCAACAGTTTTCATGTAAAACTCCTTCAAAAGACCAAAGGGCACTCTCTCCATCTATAGAAACATAGGTTCAATCCCCGCAGGAGGCAAAGCTTCTTTACCATGAGAACTAATAATCTGTGGACCAGCCGATCCCAGGAGATGATCACAGCCGGAACAGTCAATGCTTTCAATGAGGCTTAATTGCTCTTTTTAGATTCAAAAACAACATAATTACTTAAATGTGGAAAATTGATGTTCTGAAGGCTGTTGCAGTTGATCATCACTCGTTATCATGAGGGAAAAACCTCCTTAGAGAAGACTGGATTGTGCTTTATGGGTATACCTATACACCATTCCCTACATCCTTGGTTGAACTAGATGAACATGTCTTTGTCCAATCTTACTGTGTAAGAAAGATTTGGCTATGTCCGTTATTTGCTATTGGAAGATAAAGAAGAATGTATTTCTAGTATAGTTAAAATCTAGGTAAGGGGTTGTCGTGGCATAATATATTAATAAGCGATCATTGGAATAGGTTATCCATATCAGATAAACTGTTATTAGCAATGGCCGCATGTATGCATTGAATGGAGCTGAACAGCACAGCTGATTAACCCCTTTCCAACAAATGATGTAACTGTACATCATGATCTGGAAGGGGTTCTCGGCAAATAGACATACATTTACGTCATGGGGGTCTCTAGTCAGTGTCCCTGACATCAGGGCACCCGTACTCCTTGTCACGAGGGGGTTCCCTCACCTCCCCACAGTGAGAGAATGGTAAAAGTATGTGGTGGTTGGTGCACCCACTGCTGCATCAGGATTATCACCTCTGCGTGGATTACCTTTACACTAGCGTCCCATGCTTCAAGCCCCTCTCTGCCAGAGCTACCGCAGCATGTGGTACTGTGAGACAGGCCTCCCTAATAGAGATGAGCGAACCGGTCGTGGTTCGGCTCGAGTTCGGTTCGCCGAACGGAGGTCTCGTTCGAGTTCAGTTCGGCGAACCGCTCGAACTGCATAGGAAACAATGGGAGGCAATCACAAACGCCTAAAAACACCTAGAAAACACCCTCAAAGGTGTCCAAAAGGTGACAAACAACTCACAACACAAACACATGGGAAAGTGACATGAACAAATTCTCATGCGAAAACAAAACAGCGTTACGAGGAAAAAGAGGACGAGACACAGATATAGGCATAGCAAGAAGGCCTGCGGAGACACCATCACATGTTTCTCAACGCTGGCAGGAAACTAGCCAGGTCTTTCCCCGGGAAGGAACAACCACGGGAAGGGCAGTTTCCAGTCAAGGAGACCACCTATGCCAAACATGGTATCCATCCACAGACAGCCGTTTCAGGGTATTTGCCCCTCATCAGTGTGGAGTAGGAATCTGGCTAGTTGGAGCATTGCCTAGTAAAAGACTATGTGAGCAAGGATGGTTGACCTTAGGGAGATCAACATCCACCACTGCGGAGACACCATCATGTATTTCTCAACGCAGTGATTATAGAGCAATGCCCCCTGGGAAATATTCAAAGCAAGAAGGCCTGCGGAGACACCATCACATGTTTCTCAACGCTGGCAGGAAACTAGCCAGGTCTTTCACCGGGAAGGAACAACAAATACCCCGAAACGGCTGTCTGTGGATGGATACCATGTTTGGCATAGGTGGTCTCCTTGACTGGAGACTGCCCTTCCCGTGGTTGTTCCTTCCCGGTGAAAGACCTGGCTAGTTTCCTGCCAGCGTTGAGAAACATGTGATGGTGTCTCTGCAGGCCTTCTTGCTTTGAATATTTCCCAGGGGGCATTGCTCTAGAATTACTGCGTTGAGAAACACGTGATGGTGTCTCCGCAGTAGTGGATGTTGATCTCCCTAAGGTCAACCATCCTTGCTCACAGATATAGGCATGGCATGCCCTTCTAAAATAATCTAAAATACTGCAAGGTGACTCCAAGCGGAGTCTCCCTTTTTTTTCCAAAAATTGGGCCACACAGACACCAACCCCTTCAGTGGCAGCACTTGTGCCCCAGTTGTACACTTCACAGGTAGATTTGCATCAAGCACATTCAAAAATACGCCATACTTAACTGTTTCCAGGATGACCCCAGGGTAGGTAGCAAAGTCTTTCCTGATCCCAGATCTGTTCATCTTGGATCATTTTTAAAAACAATGTAAGCAAGGGTTACTCCAAGCGGAGTCTCCCTTTTTTCCAAAAATTGTGCCCCACACACACCCACCCATTCAGTGGCAGCACTTGTGCCCTAGTTGCAAACAGGATGTTTTGATTTGCATCAAGCACATTCCAAATCCACAAGCATTTACTCTCCCCAGGATGACACAGGGGTAGTAAATTCCTTGTGGATCCATGACTTGTTCATTTTGATGAACGTTAGTCTGTCCACATTGTCACTGGACAGACGCGTGCGCTTATCTGTCAGCACACACCCAGCAGCACTGAAGAGACGTTCAGAGACAACGCTGGCAGCTGGACATAAGATCTCCAAGGCGTAAGTGGAGAGCTCTGGCCATTTTTCAAGATTTGAAGCCCAAAATGAGCAAAGCTCCAGTTGCAAAGTCATGGCATCGATGTTCATTTGGAGATACTCCTGGGAGATTCACTCCGTGCACCACGGGTGTTTTGTGGAAAAGCAGAGTTAAGATCGAGTAACAGCTTTTGCTGATACTCCTGCATACGTGCGTCCCTTTTCTATGGCTGGAATTATGTCACAAAATTTGGACTTGTACCGGGGATCTAATAGTGTGGGAAGCCAGTACTCATCATCACTTCTAATTTTGACAATACGAGGGTCATGTTGGATGGAGGTAGTGCAGCAAGAAGGCGCTCATGTGTCTGACGCAGCCATGCGGACCAAGTCCACGCTGTGTTTATGGCATAGAGGTGCTAACCGTTCTTTCTTCCTCTGACATCTCCCAATCTCTTTCAACTGAAATTTGACCCAGGTCTCCCTCATCCGCTGAGTCTTCCATGTCCATGGACAGTTCGTCCTCCATTTCTTCATGTTCTCCTGCACTTTCCTCAACATTTCGCCTGCAACCATGCGCACTTGTTGATCCCTGTCCCCCATGGTCCTATGCCTGCCGCGTTGGTGATGAAAGTCTGGACCTTGGTGATGTTGTTGTCTCTTGCGCATATGAATCCTCCTGTAGTTCCTCCCCTTCCTGTTGTCCCACCCCCTGAGTCCGAATAGTGTTTAGCGTGTGCTCCAGCATGTAAATGACTGGAATTGTCATGCTGATAATGGCATTGTCAGCGCTAAACATATTCGTCGCCATGTCGAAACTGTGCAGAAGGGTGCATAGGTCCTTGATCTGAGACCACTCCATCAGGGTGATCTGCCCCACCTCTGCATCTCGTTGGCCCAGGCTATACGTCATGATGTATTGCACCAGGGCTCGGCGGTGCTGCCACAGTCGCTGTAACATGTGGAGAGTCGAATTCCAGCGTGTCGGCACATCACATTTCAGGCGATGAACCGGCAGGCCGAAAGACTTCTGGAGCGACGCAAGTCGCTCAGCTGCGGTGGTTGAACGGCGGAAGTGAGCAGACAGTTTTCGTGCCCTGTTCAGAAGGCCATCTAGGCCGGGATAGTGTGTTAAAAATTGCTGGACAACAAGGTTCAACACGTGAGCCATACAAGGCACGTGTGTCACCTTGCCCAGGCGAAGGGCCGCACCCAGGTTTGCAGCATTGTCGCACACGGCCTTACCAGGCTGCAGGTTGAGTGGAGACAACCATTTACCAAACTCAGTCTCCAGAGCTGCCCACAACTCAGCCGCTGTGTGACTCTTAGTTCCAAGACATTTCAAGATAAAGACCGCCTGATGCCGTTGCGCTCTGCTGCCAGCATAGTAATGAGGGGTGCGTGATTCCTTCTGCGCAGTTCCAACGCTGGTGGCCTGACCAGGCAGGCTTGGGGCAGAGGTGGAGGACCCAGACGAGGTTGAGGAGGCAGAAGCAGTGGCGGAACTTTGACAGAGGATTGACACACACAAGTCGTGGGGACGGCAAGACTTGTGCAGCAGACCCTTCACCATCTATCACCATAGTTACCCAGTGCCCAGTCACCGACATGTAACGTCCCTGTCCATGCTTACTGGTCCAAGTATCGGTGGTGAAATGCACCCGTTCACACACAGAGTTTCTCAAGGAAGCGGTGATGTTGTGTGCGACATGCTGGTGTAGCGCGGGCACACCTTTCTTAGAGAAGTAGTGGCGACTGGGCATCTGGTACTGGGGCACAGCGACAGACATAAGGTCTCTAAAATCCTGTGTGTCCACCAGGCGGAAAGGCAGCATTTCTGTAGCAAAGAGCTTACAGAGGGATAAAGTCAACCTCTTAGCTTTGTCATGGGTCGCAGGAAATGGCCTTTTATTTGTCCACATCTGAGGGACAGAGATCTGGCTGCTGTGTGTAGACGGTGTTGAGTAGGGTGTCCCTGGAAAAATGCAGGTTTGTGAGGAAAGTGCAAGCGTAGACATGATGTTGCCTTCATCCAACGATGGTGCTATCGATGTCTGAGAGAGCTGTACACACGTACTTGTTTTCCCTTCCAAACCAACTGACGACCTACCAAGCAAACTGCCTGTTGCGGTTACAGTGGTGGAAGTTGTGCGTGGAAAACCAGGTGTGACAGCTGTCCCCACAGTCCTAGAAGATGAGCGCGCAGAGGCACTGGAAGGGGCAGGCGGTGGATGGTCCGCTCCGCTAGGCCGCATTGCAGCACGATGAGCTTCCCACTGGGACATATGATAGTTATTCATGTGACGATTCATGGAAGAAGTTGTCAAACTGCTGAGGTTTTACCCTCTACTAACAGAATCACAACAAATTTTACATATCACATGATTTGGGCGATCTTTTGCTATGTCAAAAAAGGACCAGGCTAGGCAAGGCTTAGAGGGCATGCGACCTGCTGAGCCACCCCGACTAGTGCTCAGAGGCAGAGTGGTGGCTGAGGATGCAGTTGTAGACGTGCTACCAGTACTCCGACTCTGTCCAGGAAGGCGCAAGGTAACTTCGTCGTCAGTTGTATCATCCTCCTCCCGCCTCTGTTGACCTCCTCGAGTGCCTGACTGTGGGTTGACAGTAGATGGGATCTAGAAGTTCCTCATAAAGCGTTGTTTGCACTCCCCTCACCCTCAGACCGAGCCTCTTCCTGCCCTGAACGAATATTTAAGTTGTCATCCCAATCTGGTATCTGCGTCTCATCATCATCAGTATGTTCCTCATTGTCTAATTACAACAGGTGTTACAGTTTGTGAATAAGGGTCAACATTATGCTCAGAAACTTGGTCCTCACGGCCTGAATCAGAGTCACAAAGGTTCTGGGCATCACTGCAGACCATTTCCTGGTCTGTACTCACTGTAGCTTGGGAGCAGACCTCTGATTCCCATGCTATAGTGTGACTGAACAGCTCTGCAGACTCAGCCATCTCAGTTCCACCATACTGTGCAGGGCGGCGGATGGAGACTTCAGAGCTGGGAGAAAGCAAGTGTGATTGGGATGACAACTCGGAGGACTGGTGTTTTTTGGATGCGGTAGTTGAGGTGGCTGAGAGGGCACTTGTTGGACCACTTGAGATCCATTCAAGCATTTTCTTTTTTTGGGCAGCATCTACCTTTGTTCCAATTGTTCGTGTTCGTAAAAAAGGAGCACATCCGATTGTCCACGGAAAGTAGTAGACATCTTACTTTTGCTGGAAGATGGCCTATCTTCAGCAGATGTTATTGGAGCTTTGCCACCTTCCCCACGGACACAACCTTTTTTTCCTTTTCCAACACGCCTGTTCCCCTTTCCACCAGCATCTGTCATTTTGCCACTCATTTTGCTAGTGACAAGAATGTCCACTTAAAATGTGGTAGTAAAAATTGAGAGGTGGTGTAGATTGCCGCGGTGGTCTTTCTTTTATTAACAGCAGAATAAACAACAATAACTATCCCGGACAATGAAACTATGGCCCTTAAAATGGCAGCACAGTTTGCTAGTATAATGGCTTAGTAACAATGAGCTTGAGTGTGCAAAGGGCAGGAGGGTACAGTGGCCGGGTTGTGGCTCAGTGTAGAGGAAAGGAAGCCTCACTTTCTATCCCTCCTAATGGTGAAATGCAGCAAGGAACTCCCTGACCTTAGCTACACAGACGCTCTTATCTGTAGCTGTTAAAACCTCTTTCCACGGACCTGACTGTCACCTATGGCTCTGAGCCTGCTGTTATTAGCCCTTACAGGGGCTGAAAGAAACTTCTATCCCTATTCTGTATAGCGCTGTGTGTAGAGCGTACATAGCCGTATCGGAGTCAGGAGCTGCACGTGCGGTGACTGACACCCAGACGCAGAAGGCAGATAATGGCGTCCAGACGGGCACAGATGCCCGTATTTGTAATGCAGGGACATGTGACATGGACATCCTATCACACATGCCGTTGCTTCTCTGGCTAAAAGTCCACTTAGCTGTGTGTGTGTCTGGGATTGGCTGACATGCTGGCCCGCCCCACTACACGCACGCTTAGGGAGGGAAGGAGGAACAGAAAAAAAAAAAAATGGCGATCCCAGTATCCCAGCAGCATTGATCTGAACGTGCTGCTCCCGCACATTATACGCTGAAATTTCATAATAGTGTGAGCCACAGAGTGACTTACACTATTACACAGCTAGTAATTAGCTTGGCTTTTTGCTGCTAGAACTGTTCTCGAACGTAACTAGAACTATCGAGCTTTAGGAAAAAGCTCGAGTTCTAGTTCGATCTAGAACAGCCCCCAAAATCACTCGAACCGCGAACTGGAGAACCACGAACCGCGCTCAACTCTACTACCTAGGTTACTAATTGGACAGCTGCTCAGAAGAGATGAGAGCAGGGCCCAGTATGCTGACAACAGGCTGCTGGTCAAGTATTCAGACTAGAGGGATGTCTTTTCCTTGACCATCATATCGGGAAATGGCAGTATCCCTCTGTTGTATGAAGTACCACTACGCAGGTCCCCCAACTGGACTGTTTCCTGGGGTACAATAAGAAGGGGGGGGGGGGGGGGAGTTGATTTATCTGATAAAGTCCTCCACCCTTACAGCACATCATACAGATGGCACTATATAACGCTTAGGTGCGATCACAATGTGCAGGCCAGACCGGCTTCTTCCTTCAGTTCCAGGAGGTAGTGATCAAAGACCCTAATACTTTGAAGTCAGGAAGGAGCGTTCCCCAGTACTCTGCAATTGAAGGTGCCTGTAATACTACTAGGGCAACATCTTCCCAGTGAGGTCCCCCAATCTACAAAGAAAGGAAGTTGCAATAAAGGTGGAAAGTGTGCTTATAAAAGGGGGATAAGAAAGGAGACCATTTTTCAATCACACCTGCCTCGACAAAGCTGACCTATGCATATAGGAATGTTTCAGTGTACCTCATATCCATAATTATTTTTATTTCAGATTTACGCTGTCATTACACCATCCTTTTACGCCCTTTTGTATTCTGCACAATCTGCGTATGTCACCACATTATGAACTCAAATATCTGTAAAATCCGATCTCTAGCCCTTGATCAGTTCCAAAATGTGGTCACTTGTGGAAGGTTACTTCTGTTCTGGCACTACAGGGATCCTACAAATGCGACATGGTGCCTGCAAAACTACTCTCATTTCATTTACAGCCTTACTATGTGCCTGAAGAGTCGTTTTCCCACACATATGGAACGTCAGTGTTCTCAGGAGAAATTGCCCAGCAAATTGGGTAGTCCGTTTTCTCTGTTCGCACTTGTGAAAGTGATAAATATAGGGCTAAAGCAACGTTTTTGGGAAAACTTAATTTTTTCATTTTCACAGTCCAATATCTTCGATTTCTGATGCTCCCCACAGCTGTAGATAAGTTCAAACAAAAGTGTTTAAAAATGATGCTGAGCCCAAGTAGACATGGTAAATGTCATCTATTATTTGAGGGCATAAAAATTCAAAAATTGTGATTTTTCTCAATTTTTGTAGAATTGCCTAGATTTTCATGAATAAACTCCAAATCATATTGAACTAAATTTAGCACTATCATAAAATACAATATGACGTGAAAAAACATTCTCAGAATTGCCGGGATCTGTTGAAGCGTTCCAGAGTTATTACCACATAGCGAAACTGGTCCGAATTAGAAAATTTGGCCTGGTCAGGAACACGCTGGTTGCATGATCTCAGCCAGGTATATTTAACTCAGGAATGCTGCGACGTTTCAGAGCAAAACTTATTTTTGAAGCCTTGCCTGCTTCCCTCGAGTTACAGGTCTCTGCCTGCATAAATGGAAGGCAAGCAAGTAGGGAAGTGCACTTAAATGTGTGGCCATGCCATGATGCACCAAGCGCCTGTACTTTGTGAGCATGGAATGACTGCTCAGAGTCCCTTTAATGTGTAGTTGCCTATCCTAGGTTCTCCTTACCAGCTCCGATTTGAAAAGAATAGGAGCTGACAAGAGCAGAAAGTGTCACACTGCAGAATCCTAGCAGTGATGCATTACACACTGTTAAGATTCCTCATGTTAAAGGCCCTGAGACAGCCTAAAAATTTCCATGATAACCAGTTTAACTCCTTAACAACCTATTGCATACTTTTTTTTTTTTTTTGCTCTGGGGGGAGGGGTTATAGCTTGATAAGAAAAGTATGCAGCAGGCCCAGGTACTGACCCAGCCTCATACGAGGCAGATGCCTGCTATGTAAGCCAGCGGTTACATAGGCGGCATCTTCTTGCAAGTACAGCGATCCAAGTTGGCTCAGATTGCTGGATTTTAACCATTTAAATGCTAGTCTCTTAAAGCTGCATTTAAATGACACTATTGTACATTGGGGTATTCAGAAGGGTTAAATGTTTTTTACAGGTATATGGAAAAACTTTTTTAGTGACAGATTATACCTATTTCTAAAATCACACTTTATTAGAATAACTTCTTTAAAATCACAAACTCAACAAAAACTACATATAAATACCTAAACACCATGTAGTGGCTGTCAAGTTTCAATATTCCCAGAAGATATTGTCAAAAAAATAAAAAAAATCAGAAAAAATTATCAGAATTTTTTTTATATATATACCACAGAGAGGAGAGGGGACCTTCGGGTGACTTTACAGAGTAACCAGGATATCCCCAGATGACTAAAGGGATATATGGGTATGGTTCTGTTCCTTTTCCCTAGAGCTATTTGTCTGCCTGTCAATGGAGTACACCCTTATTTTTACGGTACCCCCATTCCTCGACGGCTTTCCCTTTTCTGTCCCTTTGTGGGTATACAATAATTCAAAAAAGTTTTTGATTGAAGGTTAGTCCTCTTCCATCTGTTTCTGGGTGGTGACAGTCCACTAAATAAACATCTTAGGTGTAATCACTTATACCCCAGAATGATCGTATAGTCAGGATCAATTACAATTCATTTCTTAACTGTCCCTAGATCTGTACCCTTCTTATCAATGGAGTACATTCTAATTTACACAATGCCCCCATTCCTCGGTGGCTGTCCCTCATTAATTTGCTGTCTTAAACAATGATGCAACATAGACCAGAGGTACGGGACCAAAATGATTTTCATCAGCTGACTTATCTGATATTTTTCCGGGGTCTTAAATTGTCTCCCATATCAATCAGTGGACAAATTTGAAACTCGACGCGTTTCCCTCCATCTCCATCATAGACAGAGTTCCACAGGAGATTCAAAAGCTGGGCATAATAGCCACCTTCAGTGATGTGCTCTCCATGGGTCAAAAAATGGTCTGTTGTACATTGCAGCGTAATTTCTGGGATCCATGGATTACCATGACAGCTGGGGACACACCTCGGTGCTCCAGTGAAGCTCAGCTAGAGGCTGAGCTTCTTAAGAGAACGGTGATTTTTGCATGTATTGCAAATCTGTTAGAGGCATATAGTATAAACAGTGTAAGTCCCCTAGGGATTCAAATTCTATAAAAATTGTCTTCCCACCCCCTCACAAGTCAAATCTATCACAATAGGTAAATTATTTAAACCGTGCATTAAACACTGAAAAGAGAAAGCTTTCCATGTTTCGATTTACCACGCTCCCCCAAAAGTTTAAATATCATGTTTAAGATTATATAGGTGTTCTAACAGGCTAATGTATAACTAGTGAGTATACATTAGCTAACCTAATTTGGAAAATATAGCTGTAGAGACAACACTTGAATAAATTTGTACTTGAGTTCAGCTTGTTGTGAAATCTAGTACAAATTTATTCAAGTGTTGTCTCTACAGCTATATTTTCCAAATTAGGTTAGGGCAACACAAGTGCATAGCATCCAATGCGATATGCTAATGACCCTCAGCTCCTGCTCTGCTGCGAGTGTGAGCCAAGTGTCATGCAACTGTGATCTGATCTTGCGATCGCATCACGGCTGCAGAGGAGAGAGTAATCTCTCTCTCCTCCATTGTCAGCCTGTGCGTATATCCCACTGCACTTTGTCATTTGAGTGCAGTCCGATGTTTCACTTGCATCCATAGACTTGTATGGGTGCAAGTGATAAGTCTCTCGCTTACACCCCAATTTTGTTTTCTTAATGTGACTTCGCCTTTAAAAGCAAAATCACAGGTCGGAACGGCCCCATAGAATAACATTGATCTCAGTGTAATGCGTTTTTTTTTATTTCTTTATTATTGCATTCCACTCTTCCAATTTTACTTGCAGTGTGGCCCTCGCCTTACTGTAGTTTTGTTTAACCCGTCTTAGAGATGATCTTTTTCTGAGAATGCAGCTGCCTAGTGGCACATACTGTTTTACCTGATTCCTGGCTTTTGTTGACTTTCTTTCCTGCCACTTGAAGAGATTACTTTTTCCCATCATGAATAGATGGTCTAAAATTTGTCAATCTTCAAGTCTATCATGGATACAGAGGATTCCAAACCTTTTTGTTTTAGAATCATGGTGAGCTAATAGCCTTTTCAATTTTGTTTTACAGAAGGTGGAAGAAAATGCAGAAGGAATTGGATCTGGGCTTGGTCCTGATGGAGAGGTATTATGCCAAAATTACTGTTTTATAACCTCGAAATGGATGTTAAGGGTAAAACATTTATGCCGCATCCAAAACCCTATGGGCAAAAGTACCCTTAGTGCTGAGGATATTCTTGTGTGATGTGTTTTTTTTTTTTTTTTTTTTTTTGTTTTTTTTTTTTTTTTTTGTTTTTTGCTTGAAAAATAAAAATACAGGCGGTGGCTAGGGAACTCCAATTTAAATTACATGCATATTTTTATTTATTTATTTTTTTAACTTCTGTTTGGTGCTGGTTTTTCATGTTTTTGTTTTGTTTTTTGTTTGTTTTTTTTTTTGAGCCAAACCATTTTGTTTCATTTGGAAAAACTGCAGTAAAAACTAATAGAATTGAAATACTGTGGGTTTTAAAAACACCACAGGTGAAAAAATGCAAGGAAAAAAAGCTCCGATTTTAGAAATCTCCTTAATTTTGTCGTTATTGTAAAGTGACAGCGATTTTTCCACGCGATAAAATGCTTCTGCATGTCAGGAGGCGGTGTCTTCCTGCCTGATTGACCCTTTAGATCACCAACATGGGTGCGCTTCTGGTCCAAATGGTGTACTTTT
Source organism: Anomaloglossus baeobatrachus (assembly GCF_048569485.1). Lineage (NCBI taxonomy): Eukaryota > Metazoa > Chordata > Amphibia > Anura > Aromobatidae > Anomaloglossus > Anomaloglossus baeobatrachus. Next base: position 578,562,570 of record NC_134353.1, on the reverse strand, counting down.
CCATGCTGCGAGCAGAGGTATCTTTGCCAGTGCAACATGTTTGAATCCATTTGAAAGAAGCAGTCCAGCAGGTAATCATTAGGGTATGTGCGCACGTTGCGTACTCGCCCAGCACCGTAAAAGGTGCGCTTCAGAGCGCAGCTGAAAAGCTCCGTTCTGAAGCGCATGGTGCCGGCGAGAACGTGCGCTCTGCCTGCAGCTCCTGCCATAGACAGAGCAGGAGCTGCCGGCAAAGCGCACGGAAGAAGTGACATGTCACTTCTTTTAACGCAGCGCTTCGGCAGTAGCCGAAGCGCTGCGTTGTAATATGCCACGTGCGCACGGCCCCTGCACAATCTCCATAGATTGTGCAGGGGACGCAGGACGCATGCAGTTACGCTGCGCTACAAAGCGCAGTGTAACTGCATGAATTTACTCAACGTGCGCACATAGCCTTATTCTTTGGCCTTTGGAGGAGAGCTCAGAGAACAGTCTTCTACCTGCCACCAATCTCTGGTCTTTTATTGATTGTCCAGCCTGGTGGGACATTTGTGTGCATCACACTGCAATTATAATGTTGCTCTGGCTTGGTTTCACAAGTGGATTAAAGATAAAATCCACAGGCTCCTTTAGCAGGCTGATGGCTGGCATGGTATTATATCTGAAATACAGCTGGCATCTGCCCGGCCTATACACCTCCCATTTTATTTTTATTACCTTTAATGATCTGTGTAGTACATTTTCTTCATAGATAAAGTGTTAACAGTTTAAAGTGAACCTGTCAGGTGCAATATGCACCCAGAGCCACAAGCAGTTCTGGATGCAGATTTCGAATCCCTACCTAACTTTCTCTATATTTCTATATTCCTTTATGATCTGGTAATGAGCAAAGGCACTAGGGCAAGTGCGTTAGTTCCTCCACTCATTCTGCCCTGTTAGTATGACCATAGGGATATGCTAGCATGCAATTCAATACCAGCGTAATCAGCGGTGACATGCGTACCTCTGTCTGCGCTGATCAGAATGCCCAGCACTTCTGGTCATGTGCACTATGAAGCAAGGTGTACATGTCCCGGTTTCAGAGAGGTCTAGAACGGATGAACGAAAGTGCCAGGTACTTCTGAACCATGCGCTCTGAGCCAAAAGCCGGAGTCATTAGCAGTGCCACGGACACAGGTATGCTCGTCACTGCTGATGATGCTGGCATTGAATACCATATTAGGACGCCTCTGCTAATAGGGCTGAGTGAGCGCAGGAACTCAAGCCCTTGCGACTAGTAACTGAGTTCATTAGTGTATCCTAAAGGATCTTTAGAAATTATTTTTCTAAAGATCTCTATTTATGCTACTAGATGCTGGGACTGCTTGGCAGTGATTAGAAATATGCTCCCAGAACTGATCGTGGTTCTTTGTGCATATTGCACAGGTTCCCTTTAATAAAAAAAAATCACTTATTTTTACCCTTTTTTGAGCCTTTCCTTCTATTTATTTATTTTTTAGCATATTCTATTTGACAACCTGTTAGAGCATTGATATAGACTGTAACTGATGTAGCATATTGCACACTTGTAAAGAGTACTTGTATCCAGCTTAGATGTATGACCCTTAGGCCCGTTTCACACATCTGGCATTTCGCCAGATGCTGGATCTGGCACGCATGCAGTACAGTACAGTACATTAATTTACAGTGGAAGTGCAGCACCATGTGTAAAAAGGCGGTTGTGCATGAAGCACACAACCGCATGGTGTCAAGCTTCCACTGTAAATGAACGTACTGTACTGCATGGGTGCCGCATCCGGCAAAATGCCGGATGTGTGAAACGGGCCTTAACAGATTTTGTATTAATGCTAATGTATTGCTTTTCTTCTCTTTCCATCATTTAGCTAATAGATGAAAGTAGTCAAATGAGCGACCTACCTGTAAAGGTTATTCATACTGAGACAGGGAAAGTGCTACTTGCTCCAGAAGCACCCAAGGCCAGTCAGCTTGAGACTTGGCTGGAGATGAACCCAGGGTAAGCAACTTTGTCCAAATGCTTAGTTTAACTTCCTTAATTTTTTTTTTTTTTTTTTTACGTGAACATTAAAAACTATTTTCATGTTACAACCACTTTTAAAGCAGTTATTTGCTAGTAGTTCGCATCCAAATAGTTGTGCTGTTTTAGTTTTCTTTGTCGCTCTATTGGGAGACCCAGACAATTGGTGTATAGCTACTGCCTCCGGAGGCCACACAAAGTATTACACTTAAAAGTGTAAGGCCCCTCCCCTTCTGGCTATACACCCCCCCGTGGGATCACGGGTTCCTCAGTTTTCATGCTTTGTGCGAAGGAGGCTGACATCCACGCATAGCTCCACTGTTTAGTCAGCAGCAGCTGCTGACTATGTCGGATGGAAGAAAAGAGGGCCCATCCTAGGGCCCCCAGCATGCTCCCTTCTCACCCCACTTTTGTCGGCGGTGTTTGTAAGGTTGAGGTACCCATTGCGGGTACGGAGGCTGGAGCCCACATGCTGCTTTCCTTCCCCATCCCCTTAGGGCTCTGGGTGAAGTGGGATCTTACCGGTCTCCAGGCACTGAGGCCGAGCTCCATCCACAGCCACTGGGATCTGCTGGACATGGAGCTGAGTATCGTCAGGGACAGGGCCCTGCTACATTAAGGTACTCTGTGTCCCCGTGCATATCGCGCACACACACACCAGCATTGCTGGGTGTGTTAGTGCGCCGGGGACAACAGCGCGCTTGTGCCACACTTTCTTCAGCTCGCTGAAGGAGTTAATGCTTCGAAACGGTCGCGCCGGCCGCTGCTGTCAGTTTCAACTGCGGCGCGGCTGGGACTTGTGGTGCGCCGGGGACTTCCGCGCTGGCCGTGCATATTTGACGGCCGCGCTTACTACTACAGTCCCCGGCTTTTTGCGGCCTAGTTTCGTTTCGTTCCCGCCCCCAGGCCTGCCAGTCAGGGTGGGGGCGGGACGCTGTGCAGAACGTCAGCGCCGAGGGCTGGAGTCTATTTTACATACTCCAGCCCTCACATTGAGCACAGTGGGACGCTGGTTTCCCGCTCTTCGTCTGAGGCACGCCCACGGTCCGCCCCTCTTCACAGAACGCCGGCAGCCATTCCTGCATGCAGTTTGAGCTGGAGAGGGGAGACAAGTGTTGGGAGACCCAGGCACGGGATTCTAGCGACCACACACCCGCTTTCAGCGGGCGGTAAGCGGCACCTCGGGTGCCTACCCCACTAGTGCCGAAGTGCACAATTGTATTTTTATGCTTGCATGCTATACATTGCACGGTACGGGCGCTGGTGATTCTTCACTATATACCCTCCTAGATTGCTCTGAGACAACAGCATGTCGTCCGCAAAAAGCAAGGGTGCCAAGGCACAGGCTTTCTATGCTGCCTGCACCGCATGTGAGGCTACTCTACCGGCAGGTTCCACTGACCCACATTGTGTGCAGTGTTCGGCCCCTGTGGCACTTGTTCGGCCGGGCCCTCTGCTGGAGGTTGCCCAGGGAGAACCACCTGTGAATACTGTCCAGGTGACGGGGACAGAGTTTGCAGCCTTTGCTGATAGATTGTCTGTGACTATGACTAAAATCCTAGAAACTTTGCAGTCTAGACCAGTAACTCAGACCATGGGCACGGTTGAATCACTGCCCCCTGGTCCCCCTCAGTTGGAACAGCTCCGGGCTCCGGAGGTGTCCCATGCATTCCAGGGTGACGGCTCTGACACGGACGACAGTCCCAGACAGCCTAAGCGAGCTCGCTATGAGCGGCCCTCGACTTCTTCTCACTGGTCAGGGTCCCAACAGGAGGACTCTCTGTACGACGAGGCAGAGGTAGCTGATCAGGATTCTGATCATGAGACCGCCCTCAATCTGGATACGCCTGATGGTGACGCCATAGTGAATGATCTCATAGCGTCCATCAATAAAATGTTGGATATTTCTCCCCAAGCTCCTCCAGTGGAGGAGTCAGCTTCACAGCAGGAGAAATTCCATTTTAGGTATCCCAAGCGTAAATTGAGTACCTTTCTAGACCACACTGACTTCAGAGAAGCAGTTCAGAAACACAACGCTTATCCAGATAAGCGTTTCTCCAAACGGCTTAAGGATACACGCTATCCCTTTCCCCCTGACGTGGTAAAGAGCTGGACCCAGTGTCCAAAGGTGGATCCTCCAATCTCCAGGCTTGCGGCTAGATCCATAGTTGCAGTGGAAGATGGGGCTTCACTTAAAGATGCCACTGATAGACAGATGGAGCTCTGGCTGAAATCCATCTATGAAGCTATCGGCGCGTCGTACGCTCCTGCATTCGCAGCTGTATGGGCACTCCAAGCTATTTCAGCTGGTCTTGCGCAGATTGACACTGTCACGCGTTCATCTGTTCCGCAAGTAGCGTCCTTAACCTCTCATATGACTGCATTTGCGTCTTACGCTATCAATGCTGTCCTGGACTCTACGAGCCGTACGGCAGTGGCGTCCGCCAACTCCGTGGTTTTACGCAGAGCATTATGGTTGAGGGAATGGAAGGCAGATTCTGCTTCCAAAAAGTGCTTAACCAGTTTGCCATTTACTGGTGACAGACTGTTTGGTGAGAGATTGGATGAAATCATTAAACAGTCCAAAGGAAAGGATTCATCCTTACCTCAGCCCAGACCAAATAAACCCCAACAGAGGAAGGGACAGTCGAGGTTTCGGTCCTTTCGAGGCTCGGGCAGGTCCCAATTCTCCTCGTCCAATAGGACTCAAAAGGACGAGGAGCTCAGATTCGTGGTGGGCTAAGTCGCGCCCAAAGAAAGCAGCCGGAGGAACCGCTACCAAGGCGGCTTCCTCATGACTTTCGGCCTCCTCTCTCCGCATCCTCGGTCGGTGGCAGGCTCTCCCGCTTTTGCGACATTTGGCTGCCACAGGTCAAAGACCGTTGGGTGAGAGACATTCTGTCTCACGGGTACAGGATAGAGTTCAGTTCTCGTCCTCCAACTCGATTCTTCAGAACTTCTCCGCCTCCCGACCGAGCCGATGCTCTTCTGCAGGCGGTGTGCTCTCTAAAGGCAGAAGGAGTGGTGATCCCTGTTCCTCTTCAGGAGCAAGGTCACGGTTTTTACTCCAATCTGTTTGTGGTGCCAAAAAAGGACGGGTCTTTCCGTCCTGTTCTGGACCTAAAACTGCTCAACAAGCATGTGAAAACCAGGCGGTTCCGGATGGAATCACTCCGCTCCGTCATCGCCTCAATGTCTCAAGGAGCTTTCCTAGCATCAATAGACATCAAAGATGCTTATCTACACGTACCGATTGCTCCAGGGCATCAGCGTTTTCTACGCTTCGTTATAGGAGACGAACACCTTCAGTTCGTAGCCCTGCCTTTCGGTCTGGCGACAGCCCCAAGGGTCTTCACCAAGGTCATGGCAGCAGTAGTAGCCGTCCTGCACTCTCAGGGTCACTCCGTGATCCCTTACTTGGACGATCTACTTGTCAAGGCACCCTCTCAAGAGGCATGCCAACACAGCCTGAACGTTGCGCTGGAGACTCTCCAGAGTTTCGGGTGGATCATCAACTTTTCAAAGTCAAATCTCACCCCGACCCAATCAATAACATACCTTGGCATGGAGTTTCATACTCTCTCAGCGATAGTGATGCTTCCGCTGGACAAACAGCGTTCACTACAGACAGGGGTGCAATCTCTCCTTCAGGGCCAGTCGCACCCCTTGAGACGCCTCATGCACTTCTTGGGGAAGATGGTAGCAGCAATGGAGGCAGTCCCTTTCGCGCAGTTTCATCTGCGTCCTCTGCAATGGGACATTCTCCGCCAATGGGACGGGAAATCGACGTCCCTAGACAGGAACGTCTCCCTTTCTCAGGCGGCCAAGGACTCTCTTCAGTGGTGGCTTCTTCCCACCTCATTGTCAATAGGAAAGTCTTTCCTACCCCCATCCTGGGCGGTAGTCACAACGGACGCGAGTCTATCAGGGTGGGGAGCAGTGTTTCTCCACCACAGGGCTCAAGGTACGTGGACTCAGCAAGAGTCCACACTTCAGATCAATGTTCTGGAAATCAGAGCAGTGTATCTTGCCCTACAAGCCTTCCAGCAGTGGCTGGAAGGCAAGCAGATCCGAATTCAGTCGGACAACTCCACAGCGGTGGCATACATCAACCACCAAGGAGGGACACGCAGTCGGCAAGCCTTCCAGGAAGTCCGGCGGATTCTGTCATGGGTGGAAGACACGGCATCCACCATATCCGCAGTTCACATCCCGGGCGTAGAAAACTGGGAAGCAGACTTATGTATGGACGCAGGGGAATGGTCTCTTCACCCGGACGTGTTTCAGGAGATCTGTCACCGCTGGGGGATGCCGGACGTCGACCTAATGGCGTCCCGGCACAACAACAAGGTTCCGGCCTTCATGGCACGGTCTCACGATCTCAGAGCTCTGGCGGCGGACGCCTTAGTCCAGGATTGGTCGCAGTTTCGGCTCCCTTATGTGTTTCCTCCTCTGGCACTGTTGCCCAGAGTGCTACGCAAGATCAGGTCCGATTGCCACCGCGCCATCCTCGTCGCTCCAGACTGGCCAAGGAGGTCGTGGTACCCGGATCTGTGGCACCTCACGGTAGGACAACCGTGGGCGCTACCAGACCGGCCAGACTTGCTGTCTCAAGGGCCGTTTTTCCATCAGAATTCTGCGGCCCTCAACCTGACTGTGTGGCCATTGAGTCCTGGATCCTAGCGTCTTCAGGATTATCTCAAGAGGTCATTGCCACCATGAGACAGGCTAGGAAACTATCCTCTGCCAAGATCTACCACAGGACGTGGAAGATATTCTTAGCTTGGTGCTCTGCTCAGGAAGTTTCTCCCTGGCCATTTGCATTGCCTACTTTTCTTTCCTTTCTGCAATCCGGGTTGGAAAAAGGTTTGTCGCTCGGCTCCCTCAAGGGACAAGTCTCAGCGCTATCTGTATTTTCTTCAGCGCTCTATTGGGAGACCCAGACGATTGGGGTATAGCTACTGCCCTCTGGAGGCCACACAAAGCACTACATTAAAAGTGCAAGGCCCCTCCCCCTCTGGCTATACCCCCCCGTGGTATCACGGGTTCTCCAGTTTTAGCTTTGTGTGCGAAGGAGGTCAGACATTCCATGCATAGCTCCACAGATTTTAGTCAGCAGTAGCTGCTGACTATTTCGGATGGAAGAAAAGAGGACACATATAGTGTCCCCAGCATGCTCCCTTCTCACCCCTGGATGGTGTTGTAAGGTTGAGGTACCTATTGCTGGTACAGGGCTGGAGCCTGACATGCTGTTTTCCTTCCACATCCCCTTGTAGGGCTCTGTGGAAGTGGGATCCTGCCGGCCTCTCAGCTCTGATGCCGGGCTCCATCCACAGACCCATTAGAACCTGATGGATTCGGAGCAGGAGTACGATCAGGGACAGGGCCCTGCATCTTACAGGTACTCTGTGTCCCCGGCAGGCACAGACACACTCCGGGCTGGCTGGGTGTTATAGTGCGCCGGGGACCGCAACGTGGAGTTGGTGTCCCTACAGATTACTGGGGGATTGTTTGTGTTTGGGAACGCAGCGCCGACCCCCTCTGGACCGGGCGGCGCTGCTGTGACTTGTGGTGCGCCGGGGATCCGCCGTCCGCGCTTTTACGGCGGCGGCGGTTATAACTTTAGTCCCCGGCTTTTTGGGGCCTAGGACGCCGGCAGCTCCGTTTCGTTCCCGCCCCCACCCTGTCATTCAGGGTAGGGGAGAGACGCTGTTCGCAAGCAGCGACGAGGGCTGGAGCCTGATTTACATGCTCCAGCCCTCTCACTTGGCACAGAGGGAAGCAGGCTTCCCGCTCTTGGCCAGGAACGCCCAGGGCCCGCCCCCCTTCCTCTCTCGAGACGCCGGCAGCCATTACATGCATGCCTGGCTGGAGGAAGGACGCAAGGCTCTGGGAGACCTGGACTAGGGGCTATCTGGCGACCACACACCCGCTTTTTAAGCGGGCGGTAAGCGTTTTTTTCTGTGCTGGTCCCTCTAGTGCCTCACTGTGTATCGGTGTACTGGATACAGTTATATAGATATTGTATTTCTTGCACTGTGAGGTGCGCTTCTGGCTGCATATCCCAGATCACTCTGTGGAAGCAGCAACATGTCATCCTCAAAACGCAAGGCGGCCAAGGCAAAAAGGGCTGTGTATACTGCGTGTGCTGCATGTGGGGCTAATCTACCAGCAGGCTCTGATGACCCCCATTGTGTGCAATGCTCCGACCCGGTGCTGCTTCGCCAGCCGGAGTCAGGAGAGGTAGCGACCCAGGCTGAGACGCTTGTAAGTTCTGCCCCGGTGACAGGGACGGACTTTGCAGTTTTTGCAGATAATATGTCTGTATCTATGGCAAAAATCCTTGAGACCTTGCAATCTATGCATGGGGCTCAGTCTCTGGGCACGGCGAGGCCTCTGTCCTCAGGTCCCCCTTACTTGGAATGTATCCAGCCCACAGGGGGGTCCCCGGCTTCACAGGCCGAGGATTATGACTCAGATGATGGCCCCAGCCACCCTAAGCGAGCTCGCTGGGAAAGACCCTCGACGTCTTCACACTGCTCAGGGTCTCAGCGCAATCAGTCTCCCTGTGATGTGTCTGATGAGAGTGATCAGGAATCCACTCCTGGAACCCCTCTCAACCTGGATACCCCGGATGGGGATGCCATGGTAGACGACCTTATCTCAGCCATCAATAGGCTGTTGGATATTTCTCCCCCAGCCCCTTCAGCAGAAGAGGCGGCTGCGGAGCAGGAAAAGTTTCGTTTCCTTTATCCCAAGCGTAAATTGAGTGCTTTGTTAGATCACTCTGACTTCAGAGAATCAATCCAGAAGCACGACGCTCACCCAGAAAGGCGTTTCTCTAAACGATCTAAAGATACGCGTTTCCCTTTCCCCCCTGAGGTGGTCAAGCGCTGGACACAGTGTCCAAAGGTAGACCCCCCGATTTCCAAACTTGCAGCTAGATCCATAGTTGCAGTGGAGGATGGCGCTTCACTTAAAGATGCCAATGACAGACAGATGGACCTTTGGTTAAAATCTGTCTATGAAGCTATCGGCGCGTCGTTTGCTCCGGCATTCGCAGCCGTATGGGCACTCCAGGCTATTTCAGCTGGCTTAGCAAAAGTGGATGCTATCATGCATCCAGCAGTGCCGCAAGTGGCGCACCTTACCACGCAGATGTCGGCGTTTGCGTCTTACGCTATCAATGCGGTCCTAGAATCTACCAGTCGCACCTCAATGGCGTCCGCCAATTCGGTAGTTTTGCGCAGAGCCTTGTGGTTAAAGGACTGGAAAGCAGATGCTGGTTCCAAAAAATGTTTAACCAGTTTGCCTTTGTCTAGAGAGAGACTGTTTGGCGAGCCATTGGCTGACATCATTAAGCAGTCCAAGGGTAAAGACTCCTCTTTACCACAACCCAGAACACCCAAACCTCAGCAGAAAAAGTGGCAGCAGAGGTTTCAGTCCTTTCGAGGTTCGGGCAAGACACCATTTACCTCGTCCAAAGGGACTCAGAGGACGCAAAGAAACTCAGATTCGTGGCGGACTCACACACGCCCCAAGAAAGCAAATGGAGGTACCGCTTCCAAAGCGGCTACCTCATGACTTCCAGCCCCCCCCCTCCGCATCGCCGGTCGGGGGCAGGCTCTCCCGCTTTTCCGGCATTTGGATGTCACAGGTCAAAGACCGGTGGGTGACGGACATTTTGTCTCGCGGGTACAGAATCGAGTTCAATTCTCGTCCTCCAGCTCGGTTCTTCAGAACCTCCCCACGTCCAGACCGAGCAGATGCTCTGCTGCAGGCGGTGGATTCCCTAAAAGCGGAAGGAGTGGTTATCCCAGTCCCTCCTCAGGAACAAGGGCAAGGGTTTTACTCCAATCTCTTTGTGGTTCCAAAAAAGGACGGCTCGTTCCGTCCTGTTCTGGACCTAAAACGGCTCAACAAACATGTGCACGCCAGGAGGTTCCGGATGGAAACCCTTCGCTCTGTCATTGCCTCAATGTCCAGAGGAGACTTCCTTGCCTCAATAGACATCAAAGATGCTTATCTCCACGTGCCAATTGCTACAGAACATCAACGTTTTCTACGTTTTGTGATAGGAGACGACCATTTTCAGTTCGTAGCTCTTCCATTTGGTCTGGCGACAGCCCCACGGGTCTTCACCAAGGTCATGGCGGCGGTGGTAGCAGTCTTGCACTCTCAGGGACACTCGGTGATTCCTTACCTAGACGACTTATTGGTCAAAGCTCCCTCTCAGGAGGCATGCCAACTCAGCCTGAATGCTACGCTGGAGACTCTACAGTCTTTCGGATGGATCATCAACTTTCCAAAGTCGATCCTATCACCGACTCAGTCACTAACGTATCTTGGCATGGAGTTTCATACTCTAGCAGCGATAGTGAAGCTTCCGCTGGACAAGCAGCGGTCACTACAGACAGGGGTGCAATCTCTCCTGCAGGGCCAGTTGCATCCCTTGCGGCGCCTCATGCATTTCCTAGGGAAGATGGTGGCAGCCATGGAAGCAGTTCCCTTTGCGCAGTTTCATCTGCGCCCACTTCAATGGGACATTCTCCGCCAATGGGACGGGAAGTCAACGTCCCTGGACAGGAAAGTCTCGCTTTCCCAGACGGCCAAAGACTCTCTACAATGGTGGCTCCTTCCCACATCATTGTCTCAGGGAAGATCCTTCCTGCCCCCATCCTGGGCAGTAGTCACGACAGATGCGAGTCTGTCAGGGTGGGGAGCAGTATTTCTCCACCACAGGGCTCAGGGGACGTGGACTCCGCAGGAGTCCACCCTTCAGATCAATGTTCTGGAGATCAGAGCAGTGTATCTTGCTCTACTGGCCTTCCAACAGTGGCTGGAAGGAAAGCAGATCCGAATCCAATCGGACAACTCCACAGCGGTGGCATACATCAACCACCAAGGAGGGACGCGCAGTCGGCAAGCCTTCCAAGAAGTCCGGCGCATTCTAATGTGGGTGGAGGACAGAGCATCCACCATATCCGCGGTTCACATCCCAGGCGTAGAAAACTGGGAAGCAGACTTCCTCAGTCGCCAGGGCATGGACGCAGGGGAATGGTCCCTTCACCCGGACGTGTTTCAGGAAATCTGTCGCCGCTGGGGAGTGCCGGACGTCGACCTAATGGCATCCCGGCACAACAACAAGGTCCCGGCATTCATGGCGAGGTCGCGCGATCAAAGAGCTCTGGCGGCAGACGCCTTGGTTCAAGATTGGTCGCAGTTTCAGCTCCCATACGTGTTTCCGCCTCTGGCGCTCTTGCCCAGAGTGCTACGCAAGATCAGATCCGAGTGCAGCCGCGTCATACTAGTCGCTCCAGACTGGCCGAGGAGGTCGTGGTATCCGGATCTGTGGCATCTCACGATCGGTCGACCGTGGTCACTGCCAGACCGACCAGACTTACTGTCCCAAGGGCCGTTTTTCCATCAGAATTCTGCGGCCCTGAACCTGACTGTGTGGCCATTGAGTCCTGGATCCTAGCATCTGCTGGATTATCTCAGGGAGTCATTGCCACAATGAGACAAGCTAGAAAGTCGAATTCGGCTAAGATCTACCACAGAACGTGGAAGATTTTCTTGTCCTGGTGCTCTGCTCAGGGAGTGTCTCCCTGGCCATTTGCATTGCCCAAGTTTCTTTCCTTCCTGCAATCGGGGTTAGAAAAGGGCTTGTCGCTCAGCTCCCTTAAAGGGCAAGTTTCGGCACTATCCGTGTTTTTTCAGAAGCGTCTAGCACGTCTTCCTAAGGTGCGCACGTTCCTGCAGGGGGTCTGTCATATTGTGCCCCCGTACAAGCGACCGTTAGATCCATGGGATCTGAACAGGGTACTAGTTGCTCTCCAGAAGCCGCCCTTCGAGCCTCTGAAGGAAGTTTCCTTTTCTCGGCTGTCGCAGAAAGTGGCGTTTCTTGTTGCAATCACATCGCTTCGGCGAGTGTCTGAGCTGGCAGCTCTGTCATCTAAGGCTCCCTTCCTGGTGTTCCACCAGGACAAGGTTGTGCTGCGCCCCATTCCGGAGTTTCTCCCTAAGGTCGTATCCTCTTTTCATCTTAATCAGGATATTTCCTTGCCTTCTTTTTGCCCTCATCCGGTTCACCGGTATGAAAAGGCCTTACGTTTGCTAGATCTGGTGAGAGCACTCAGAATCTACATTTCCCGCACGGCGCCCATACGCCGTGCCGATGCACTTTTCGTCCTTGTCGCTGGTCCGCGCAAGGGGTTGCAGGCTTCTAAAGCCACCCTGGCTCGATGGATCAAAGAACCAATTCTAGAGGCCTACCGTTCTGCGGGGCTTCCGGTTCCTTCAGGGCTAAAAGCCCACTCCACCAGAGCCGTGGGTGCGTCCTGGGCATTACGTCACCAGGCTTCGGCTCAACAGGTGTGCCAGGCAGCTACCTGGTCCAGTCTGCACACTTTCACCAAGCATTATCAGGTGCATACCTATGCTTCGGCGGATGCCAGCTTAGGTAGAAGAGTCCTGCAGGCGGCAGTGACACCCCCGTAGGGGAGGGCTGTTTTGCAGCTCTAACATGAGGTATTTATTTACCCACCCAGGGACAGCTTTTGGACGTCCCAATCGTCTGGGTCTCCCAATAGAGCGCTGAAGAAGAAGGGAATTTTGTTACTTACCGTAAATTCCTTTTCTTCTAGCTCTTATTGGGAGACCCAGCACCCGCCCTGTTGTCCTTCGGGATGTTTTTTTGTTGTTTGCGGGTACACATGTTGTTCATGTTGAACGGTTTTTCAGTTCTCCGATGTTATTCGGAGTTAATTTGTTTAAACCAGTTATTGGCTTCCTCCTTCTTGCTTTGGCACTAAAACTGGAGAACCCGTGATACCACGGGGGGGTATAGCCAGAGGGGGAGGGGCCTTGCACTTTTAATGTAGTGCTTTGTGTGGCCTCCAGAGGGCAGTAGCTATACCCCAATCGTCTGGGTCTCCCAATAAGAGCTAGAAGAAAAGGAATTTACGGTAAGTAACAAAATTCCCTTCTTTTCAGAAGCGCCTAGCACGACTTCCTCAGGTACGCACGTTCCTGCAAGGGGTTTGTCACATCGTCCCTCCTTACAAGCGGCCGTTAGAGCCCTGGGACCTGAACAGGGTTCTAATTGCTCTCCAGAAGCCGCCTTTCGAGCCTATGAGGGATGTTTCCCTTTCTCGCCTTTCACAGAAAGTGGCCTTTCTAGTAGCGGTCACGTCTCTTCGGAGAGTGTCCGAGCTAGCAGCGCTGTCATGCAAATCTCCCTTCCTGGTGTTTCACCAGGACAAGGTGGTTCTGCGCCCGATTCCGGAGTTTCTCCCTAAGGTGGTATCCTCCTTTCATCTCAATCAGGATATCTCCTTACCTTCTTTGTGTCCTCGTCCAGTTCATCAATGTGAAAAGGATTTGCATTTGTTGGATCTGGTGAGAGCACTCAGAATCTACATTTCCCGCACGGCGCCTCTGCGCCGCTCGGATGCACTCTTTGTCCTTGTCGCTGGCCAACGTAAAGGGTCGCAGGCTTCCAAGTCAACCTTGGCTCGGTGGATTAAGGAACCAATTCTTGAAGCCTACCGTTCTGCGGGGCTTCCGGTTCCCTCAGGGCTGAGGGCCCATTCTACCAGAGCCGTGGGTGCGTCCTGGGCATTACGGCACCAGGCTACGGCTCAGCAGGTGTGCCAGGCGGCTACCTGGTCGAGTCTGCACACTTTTACCAAGCATTATCAGGTGCATACCTATGCTTCGGCGGACGCCAGCCTAGGTAGACAAGTCCTTCAGGCGGCGATTGCCCACCTGTAGAAAAGGGCCGTTTTACGGCCCTATCACGCGGTATTATTTTACCCACCCAGGGATTGCTTTTGGACATCCCAATTGTCTGGGTCTCCCAATAGAGCGACAAAGAAGAAGGGAATTTTGTTTACTTACCGTAAATTCCTTTTCTTCTAGCTCTAATTGGGAGACCCAGCTCCCGCCCATGTTTTTTTGTATACACATGTTGTTCATGTTGAATGGTTTCAGTTCTCCGATATTCCTTCGGAATGAATTTGTTTAAACCAGTTTATTGGCTTTCCTCCTTCTTGCTTTGGCACTAAAACTGAGGAACCCGTGATCCCACGGGGGGTGTATAGCCAGAAGGGGAGGGGCCTTACACTTTTAAGTGTAATACTTTGTGTGGCCTCCGGAGGCAGTAGCTATACACCAATTGTCTGGGTCTCCCAATTAGAGCTAGAAGAAAAGGAATTTACGGTAAGTAAACAAAATTCCCTTCATTTCAAAAATAAAAAGCTGGTAAACCAACAAAATGCACGTCGGGAACAAATGTCCTGATATGCACTCCAGTGACAAAATTTACTAGGGACAAATACGAGGGGCTGCTGATAAATCTTTGGCGTTGTGATTGTTTCTATGGTAACGAATATTACATGACAGGAAAGCCTTGTGTCTAATATATGTTTTCAAAATTTTGTGTGTGTTGCTTATGGCAACAGTGTTCTACGCACGCGGGAAAATAAAATGGTGGAGTCTAATTCGATATTCACAGCAACTGAGAGGAGAGGAGGGATAAAATTCTTGTTTCTGCAAGGAAAGTCCGCAAAGGATATTCACGGTGATAGGTCACAGACATTGGGGGATCAATGCCCCTCATATTCCACAGTTAAGAACTGGGATGCCAAATTTAAAACTGGCCACTTCAGCACCAATGATGAGGAAAGTCCTGGACGACCGAGAGAAGTTGTTGTTCCAAAGATCGTCGATGCTGTACACAGCCTTATACTGGAGAATCGATGAATTTCACCGAAAGCAATACATACATCATGAGAATTTCCCGTGAACGTGTTTGTGTCATTATCCATGAACATTTGGACATGAGAAAGCTATTTGAAAAGTGGGTCCCCAAATGTTTGACAACAGATCAGAGATGCATGCGAGTGACAACTTCCCGGTCCATTTGTCAGTGTTTCCGGACTAATAAGCACTTCCTGGATTTATTTGTATGACCCTGAGAACAAGGAGCAATCAAGAGTGGAGGCACAATGGTTCTCCTTGTCCAAAGTGATGGAATAAGGAGGGCGTGCTGCTAGTGGACTACCTTCAAAAGGGTTCCACCCTCAATGCAAGTATTACATTGAACTTTTGGACCAATTGAAGACAGCTCTGAAGGCCAAAAGGCACGGCAAGCTGTCCAAAGGAATTTTGTTCCTGCAAGACAATACCTCCACTCACACTGCACAAGCGACCACGGCAAAACTGGCAGAGCTGGGCTTCCAGCTGGCTGACCACCCACCTTATTAACCAGATCTAGCTCCCTCTGACTATCATCTGTTTCCAAACCAGAAGAAACACCTCAAGGGTACCAAATTTTACACCATTTCTGATGCCATGGCTGCTATGGATGCCTGGTTTGAGGCACAACCGAAATCCTTCTTTTTGCCAGGCTTACAGAACTTGGAATACCAATGTAAGAAGTGTGTTGACATCAGTGGAGAGTATGTGGAATAAATGTAAAGTTTCATCCTATCTCGTTTCTTTCTGGGTAAATCCAAAGACTTGTCAGCAGCCCCTTGTAGCATGTGGTAATGCTATAATGGAAGTTTAGCGAAAACTGAGACTTGGGTCCTGTGCGCACACTGCATTTTTTGCTTCGTTTCTGGTGCAGAATTAGTGCAATTTGTGTTCATAAACTTCATCCAGTCCTTCCCCAGCAAAGGCTATGAGAAATCCCAAATGCTGTGCGCACGTTGCTTCTTTTTTCCTTACAGGTTTTGCTGCGGTTTTTCTGCAGTAAGAAGAAGCAGCATGTGACTTCTTTTCTGAAGGTCCTTGCGTTTTCCCCTGTGTTTTGCCATTGATGATGTTTAAAAAAAAAAACAAAAAAAAACGCAGGCAAAAACAAGTTATTCCCCTCTCCATGATCCTATCCCAATATGTAGTAGGTGTAATAATATTCGAAAATATCTCCAATTAAAAATGTTCTGATATAGCCATGTTTCTGCATGTGCAGGGCATTGCAGCTTGCATATCATGGTTTTGTCTACTCATTGAGTGACAGTTATTTGCTCGTGGTCGAACCCATGGATACCATATTATTATTATTATTATTATTATTATTATTATTATTATTATTATTATTATTATTATTATTATTATTATTATTATTATTATTATTCCTACTACATATTGGGATAGAATCTTGGAAATGGGAATACCCCTTTAAACTAACACGGACCTCAGGAGCAGTGGTGCCGAAAGAGATCTGCATACTGTATATCATGCTGACTACAGCGTGTCCACCTGTATGATACATTGTAGCACACTGACTACAGCATGTCCACCTGTATGATACATTGTAGCACGCAGACTACAGCATGTCCACCTGTATGATACATTGTAGCACGCTGACTACAGCATGTCCACCTGTATGATACATTGTAGCACGCTGACTACAGCATGTCCACCTGTATGATGCATTGTAGCACGCAGACTACAGCATGTCCACCTGTATGATACATTGTAGCACGCAGACTACAGCATGTCCACCTGTATGATACATTGTAGCACGCAGACTACAGCATGTCCACCTGTATGATACATTGTAGCACGCAGACTACAGCATGTCCACCTGTATGATACATTGAAGGACACGGACTACAGCGTGTCCACCTGTATGATACATTGTAGCACGCAGACTACGGCATGTCCACCTGTATGATACATTGTAGCACGCTGACTACAGTCATGGCAAAAAGTTTTGAGAATGACACCAAAATTATATTTTCACATGATCTGTTGCCCTCTGGTTTTTAATTGTTTGTCTGATGTTTACATCACATACAGAAATATAATTGCAATCATATTATGAGTACCAAAAGGTTATATTGACAGAATGAGTTAATGCAGCAAGTCAATATTTGCAGTGTTGACCCTTCTTCAAGACCTCTGCAATTCTCCCTGGCATGCTCTCAATCAACTTCTGGACCAAATCCTGACTGATAGCTGTCCATTCTTGCATAAGCAATGCTTGCATTTTGCCAGAATTTGTTGGTTTTTGTTTGTCCACCCGTCTCTTGATGATTGCCCACAAGTTCTCAATGGGATTAAGATCTGGGGAATTTCCAGGCCATGGACCCAAAATCTCTGTTTTGTTCCATGAGCCATTTAGTGATCACCTTTGCTTTATGGCAAGGTTCTCCATCATGCTGGAAAAGGCATTGTTGGGCGCCAAACTGCTCTTGGACAGTTGGGAGAAGTTGCTCTTGGAGGACATTCTGGTACCATTCTTTATTCATGGCTGTGTTTTTAGGCAAGACTGAGTGAGCCGATTCCCTTGGCTGAGAAGCAACCCCACACATGAATCGTTTCAGGATGCTTAACAGTTGGCATGAGACAAGACTGGTGGTAGCGCTGACCTCTTCTTCTCCTAATAAGCTGTTTTCCAGATGTCCCAAACAATCGAAAAGGGGATTCATCTGAGAAAATTACTTTACCCCAGTCCTCAGCAGTCCACTCCCTGTACCTTTTGCAGAATATCAGTCGGTCCCTGATGTTTTTTCTGGAGAGAAGTGGCTTCTTTGCTGCCCTCCTTGAAACCAGGCCTTGCTCAAGCAGTCTCCGCCTCACAGTGCGTGCAGAAGCACTCACACCAGCCTGCTGCCATTGCTGAGCTAGCTCGGCACTGCTGCTAGTCCGATCCCGCAGCTGCAACAGTTTTAAGATAAGGTCCTGGCGTTTGCTGGTCCTTCTTGGGCGCCCAGGAGCCTTTTTGGTAACAATGGAAGCTCTCTCCTTGAAGTTCTTGATGATGCGATAGATTGACTGAGGTGCAATCTTTGTAGCTGCAATACTCTTCCCTGTTAGGCCATTTTTGTGCAGAGCAATGATGGCTGCACGTGTTTCTTTAGAGATAACCATGGTTAACTGAAGAGAAACAATGATACCAAGTACCAGCCTCCTTTTTAAAGTGTCCAGTGGTGTCATTCTTAATCATGACTGATCGCCAGCCCTGTCCTAAACACCCACACCTGTGGTAATGGAACAATCACTAAAACAATGTTAGCTGCTCCTTTTAAGGCAGGAATGCAATGATGTTGAAATGTGCTTTGGGGGTTAAAGTTCATTTTCTTAGCCAATATTGACTTTGCAAGTAATTGCTGTTAAGCTGATCACTCTTTATGACATTCTGGAGTATATGCAAATTGCCATTAGAAAAACTTAAGCAGTAGACTTTGTAAAAATTAATATTTGTAGCATTCTCAAAACTTTTGGCCATGACTGTACAGCATGTCCACCTGTATGATACATTGTAGCACGCTGACTACAGCATGTCCACCTGTATGATGCATTGTAGCACGCTGACTACAGCATGTCCACCTGTATGATGCATTGTAGCACGCTGACTACAGCATGTCCACCTGTATGATGCATTGTAGCACGCTGACTAAAGCATGTCCACCTGTAGGACATGGACTATGGCGTGTCCACCTTTCTAAGGGCTCACTAGTGGTGGCTGCAGCTTATAGGGGACAAATCTGGTGACTGGTTACCTTTTAATAAACATATACAGCCCACTTTGGCACTTGAGCGTAATTCATTACTACAGTAACTATCATCAATATAAGAATCCCTCCAAATGGCCAGTTATTTTAGATAAGGGATTGTGGCTATAATTTTATACCCTGGATATTGCGTAGCAGGTTTTTTTTTTTTTTTTTTTTTGTGGCTCAGTCATGTGTAGATCAATTACCAGAACATGCCAATGATCCATTATATGCTCAGTTTACGCACTGAACTTATGTTTAATATTTTATATTCCTAAATAACACTATTTTTAATATATTTAATAAAAGTTAGTTTTTAATTTTATAAAACAGCACAACTATTTATTTAATTTGTTATTCAAACACTTCTTCCCCATTTCTCCTTCTCTACCCACTCATAGATGATTAGATTAAATGGATGTTACTATATTAAGAGGTGTTTTGTGATCTTTGTTTTGCCTTCCCCACCCCCCAGATATGAAGTGGCTCCAAGGTCTGACAGTGAAGGAAGTAGCTCGGAGTATGAAGAAGAGGTGTGTATGTTGTATTAACAAGTGTTTGTTTTTTATCTACTCAGACTGTTTTGTCCTGTAGTTGCTTCAGAGTATTGCTAGTGGGTCAGGTGCACAGAAAGATGAGACCTGGCCTGGTCCTGGTAAAATCTGACAGCTGGATTTAACACACGCCGGTGCAGAGTTCATTATTCGCTGCTCCCACTGGCACCCCATGACGTGGTTGTGGGGCACCAGTGGGTTGTCATACAGCAGGGGGTCAGCTGATGACCCCTGTCTCTCATGACAAACCTCCTGTGAACGCCTGCTGCAAGCCAGTGTTCATAGGAGGTCATGATTTCATCTTGGCAGAGCGATGCTGATGCACTTCTCTGTACAACACAAGCCGTCAGACAATCGCAGCTTCCAGTCGTAAATACAATAAAAAATAGCAGGATTTTAAAAATATGAAAAAAATAAAGTTAGTTCAAATAATTTGCCACATTGAAAATAGAACAATTTACAAAAAACACAAATTTGGTATCACAGCATTCAGAAATATCTGATCTAGCAAACTATAAAATAGGATTAATCTGATCAGTGAAGTGTAATGGAAAAAAGTCTAAAAAAAAAGCCACAATTATGGTTTTTTGGTGTCCGCAACATTGCAATAAAATGCAATTAGAGGGGATTAAAATATCGCATCTGCGCAAAAATGGTATTTGTTAAAATGTCATCCCAGGGCACAAAAAATAAGCCTTACCACAGCCCCAGAACCCGTAAAATAAAAAAGTTAGTTATTTGGAAAATGGTACCAAAAGCAAAGAATTCATTTAATTTTTTTTTTTTTTTTTTACAAGCGTCTGAATTTTTTTTTTTCACCATTTGAAAGTAAAAGCAAATTATACAGGCTAGTTTTACCATATAGTGAACATGGTAAATAAAAAAAAAAAAAAAACAATTGTGGAATTGCACTTTTTTTTGTATTTTTTTTTTCCCAGTTTCACCACACTTATTTTTTTTTTTTTTCCTATTTTCCAGTAGATTGTATAGTAAAATAAATAGTCAGTCAAAAGTACAACTTGTCCCGCAAAAATAAGCCCTAAAATAGTGAAGGAAAAATAAAAAAGTAATGGCTCTTGGACGAAGGGGAGGAAAAAACTAAAATAAAACAAGCAAACAAAAACAGATATTGGCAATGTCATGAAGGGGTTAAAATGGGTTTTTCATCACAGATTTGGATAATGTGGTTGGTTGGCTGCTTTTCATCCCTACAGTGAACAATTCAGATGAATGGCTGCTCATGATATATGGAAATAGTGGGCCAGCCTGATAGGGAACCTCTGCTTGTCAATGGTTCTCCTCTACCTCATAGTAAATGGACTCTTTGGAGATCCCTCGCCATTCCACTGCTTAACTAGGCTGCTGCTAAAGCCTAAGGAGGCAATGACCATGACGCTCAGCTGTCATACATGAGGTGGTATACAAAATACCACAACTGTCCACTTCATTACACAACAATCTGATATTTGAGCATCTGCTTGTTTACACAATAGAATACCATACCATACATGTTTTTTTTATCTTTCTTTATAGGATGAGGATGATGAATCTAGCAGACTGGACGCAGATGAAAGGAAGCGCTTGGGTCTGAATACAGAAGACAATGCCAAGCAGATAATTGAGTATGCCTTATTCTTTTAGTTTTCTTATTATTATTCATTAGACTCTCTAACTAACAATTATATTAGGGTAGTACTTAAATTATAGAATTCGGGAAATATTAGTTATCAGGAAAGCATACTTGTAGCAAACTTTCATTCGTGTAGGCATAAAAGAGCTAGAGTTGTCCTACAGGTGTAGTTAGGAGATCACGGGTAGACTCATTTCATCACTGTAGTATTACAGGTAGTCCTCGGGTTACAACGGTCTCGAGTTACATCGTTTCGTGGTTACGACGCTTTATACGACGCTCTAGTCCAGTGCTGTACAGAGGAAAACGAGTCTTCTGCACGCCATAAAACCCTTCATTATGGCTCCCAAACGTAAGCCAGACTCATCTGATACCGTCCCCAGTATCTCCAGCACCTTCTGCAGCTGCCTCCCATGCTAAGTGTTTGCAGTACTGTACGGTTATTATGGTACAGTACTGTATGAACGTATGGTCCGACTTACATCGAAATTCGGTTTACGACGCCGCGTAAGAACAGATCATCGTAAGTCGAGGACTACCTGTATATTGGTCTCCCTGGCATGGACCTGTGTTAAATTGGGATTGATAGAGTTCAGCCTTCTAATCCTTCTATGACTGGATAATGAATCCACAGTGTTAGTCTGTAAATACTTTATCATTTATATTTGGTGATTGTTATTATTCTCGGTGTATGGAGGAGGCTCAGCCTACAGCATACCAGGCTGATACTGGCTGTGCTACAAAGTCGATATCTGCCTGTAACTACAGCAATCTTCATACTCTTGACAGTGGTATTTAATGACGTCCATGTCTGATTGTGCATGCTCCGGCCTCCACCAGCCCCCCGTGATGCTACCAGTGGGCCACCATTGTAGCTGGGAGCCTTCTGAAGGTCGCTGCCCTCGTGGCCCTCCTGTGAGCTCAGTAGTAAAGCTTTGATTTTACTATATATTACAGTACTGTGATTTATATTTTACCAAATATGCAATAATTGATAGTTCAAGGGCCATATGGAACTAAAACATGCAGTATAATATAAAAATAGATTAACAAAAAAAATATATATATACACACACTGCAATATGAATAATAAATCAATAAAAACATCAGTTCATCACAAAAAAAACAGCCCCTGCACAGTTACAACGACATAACAATAAAAATGTTACGGGGGTCTGCGTCCAAACATTCTTTCTTTATCGTTCCTTCCATGGGAGACCCAAACCATGGGTGTATAGCTAGCGCCTCCGGAGGACACACAAAGCACTACACTCAAATGTGTAGCTCCTCCCTCCGGGCTATATACACCCCCTGGATGACAATCTACCCAGTTCAACGCTTTGTGTTCCAGGAGGATCACACACATTTTCATTTCCTGATATTTTTTATTTTAATTTTTAAAGATTTGGAAGAAAAGCGGGTCCAGTCTGGACTCCCGGCATGTCCCTTCACGCTCCACTCTGCGGGGTGCTGTTAAGGTTGATTTTACTAAGGCTGGAGCCTTCACATGCCGAGCTCCTTCGCATCCTCTGTCGAGGCTCTGTTTGAAGTGGGAGCCATCACGGTCCTCTCTGCTTGCAGGAGGCCGGCTCCATCCACAGCCCTGTCTGGTCCCTGCTGGAAGGAGCGTTAACCCCCACTCAGGGACATGGCCCTGCGTCTCAAAGCTAAGTATTGAGACGTTTTTTCAGGGGTCCCGGGTACTTTTATTAGGGGGACAGTATGTGCTTTAGCGTTACTGTTAATTTCGGCCAGTTCTGGGAATTTTCCATGAGAACCGCGCCGACGGTGCCTGCTCGTCGGCCGCACTTTAAAATCTAGGCCCCGGCTTCAGTTTGGGCCTAGTTTCGTTTTTGGCTTCCTTCTGCATGTTTGCATACAGCGCCGCCCACCGCCCGACCAGCAGAGGGGAGGGCACTCCTCTCTAGGGAGATGTCCCCTCCCCTGTCTACCATTCCTGTGTCTCTCTGCCCTCTGTTTTTCCCGCTCCTGGGCTTATACACGCCCCCCCTCCTTCTCCCAGCGCCATTTTCTCAGCGTTTCACACTGGGAAGCGCTGGAAGCTGCAGCTGCACTATCTGGAAGGCTGACACTTCACAGGGGAGCGGTGAAATCCGGAGGACACACAGAGACCAGGGCTGGTAAGCCACAACCCCTGGTTGTGGACTTTTATTACACTCTCAGGCTTTCTACAGGAGTGTATCTGGCTGCAGAACTTCCTCCACAGCAGCATGTCTGTCACTAGGAGCAAGGCTGCAAACATGTATGCTATATGCACTGCTTGTAAGCTAATTCTGCCAGAGCCAAGCACATACCCACACTGTGATGCCTGTGCTAACATGGTTGTGTCTCAGCCTGGAGTCTCCGCAGGGGTCCCTCCGGCTGCTCCGGCCCAGGTGGCTGAACCCCCGGTTTGGGTAGCATCCTTTTCACAAGCTCTTTCCAAGTCGTTTGCCGACTCCATGGGGCAGCTGTCCCGGACGCTGCTGTCTATGCATCAGCCTCCCTCTCAGAGTGTCTCTGCGGCTCCGAGCTCTGCAGAGCACTCAGAGCATGTCCTAGGACCTCGTCCCCCTAAACGGAGACGCACGGACCCTTCTCCTTCCTCGTCCCACGGCTCTGATTCACAAGCCGAGGTGCAGGGCGAGGAGGATTCACTTGCTGTGGGCTCAGACTCTGCCTCTATGTACCCCATTGACTTGTCTGAGGGTGATGCGGATGTTAGTGACTTGATTACGTCCATTAACTCCGTACTGAACCTCAATCCACCAGAGTCAGAGGAACAAGCCTCTCTGGTAGAGGTACATCAGTTTACCTCTCCTAAGAAACCTAGGAGTATGTTTTTTAACCACTCCAGCTTTCAGACCACTGTTAACAAGCCAAGGGCCTGTCCTGACAAACGCTTTCTGAAGCGTAGTTCAGATGACCGTTTTCCTTTTCCACCAGAGGTGGTTAAGGAATGGGCCCAGTCCCCAAAGGTGGACCCTCCGGTGTCCAGAATCTCAGCCCGCACTGTCGTTGCTGTGGCTGACGGCACTTCTCTTAAGGACCCCACTGACCGCCAGGTTGACCTTCTGGCCAAGTCTGTATTTGAGGCGGCAGGAGCCTCTTTCTCCCCGTCTTTTGCGGCAGTATGGGCTCTTAAGGCTATCTCTGCCTCTCTGGCGGAGATTCATTCCCTCTCCAGGGACTCTATTCCTGAGATGGATGCCTTAACTTCTCAAGCTTCGGCTTTTGCATCCTACGCCATGTCTGCCATCCTGGAGGCTTCTCACCGCACGGCAGTGGCCTCCGCTAACTCCCTCGCGATCCGCAGGATCTTGTGGCTTCGAGAGTGGAAAGCGGACGCTTCCTCTAAGAAGTACCTTGCGAGTCTCCCTTTTGCTGGGTCCCGGCTGTTTGGGGAACAGCTTGATGACATAATTAAGGAGGCTACTGGCGGGAAGAGTACTTCCTTGCCACAAACTAAAGCCAAGAAACCTGCCCAGGGCAGGAACCAAGCGAGGTTTCGTTCCTTTCGTTCCTCTAACTGGTCATCCTCTAAGCCCTCGGCCTCGTCCACTACCGCCAAGGATCGTAAATCCAACTGGCGCGCAAAGCCGCGTCCTCAAAAGACCGGAGGAGCCGCTGCCACCAAGGCAGCCTCCTCGTGACTATCTGGCCGCGCCAGCAAAGTCCTTGGTCGGTGGCAGGCTCTCCCACTTTGGCGACGTGTGGTTGCAACACGTCTCCGATCAGTGGGTGCGGGATATCATCACCCACGGCTACAGGATACCTTTTTCTTCCAGCCCGCCAAACAGATTTTTTCTGTCCACCCCCCCCTGCTCCAAAGCCGCCGCCTTCTCTCAGGCCGTGGCATCCCTGCAGGCCAACGGTGTAATTGCTCCGGTTCCCGCCCGGGAACGGTTCAGCGGTTTCTACTCAAACCTCTTTCTAGTCCCCAAAAAGGACGGTTCCTCCCGACCCATCCTGGATCTCAAGCTTCTCAACAAGCATGTTCAGGTGCGGCACTTTCGCATGGAATCTCTGAGATCGGTCATTGCCTCAATGACCCAGGGAGATTTTCTGGCATCCATCGACATCAAAGATGCCTATCTGCATGTGCCTATTGCGGTCTCACACCAGCGCTGGCTACGCTTTGCAATCGGAGAGGAACACTTCCAGTTCGTGGCTCTTCCCTTTGGCTTAGCCACGGCCCCTCGAGTGTTCACCAAGGTCATGGCAGCAGTGGTTGCGGTCCTGCACCTCCAGGGATTAGCAGTGATTCCTTACCTGGACGACCTTCTAATCAAGGCCTCATCCAGTGTAGACTGCCAGCGGAGTGTCTCTCTCACTGTCACCACGCTAATTCAGTTCGGGTGGCTTGTCAACCTCCCCAAGTCGACTCTGACCCCGACCCAGGTACTTTTGTACCTAGGGATGCAATTCGAGACTCTGCCGGCACTTGTCAAGTTGCCCTTAGTCAAACAGCAGTCCCTTCGTCTGGCGGTGCGCTCTCTGCTGAGGCACCGCCGTCATTCCATCAGACACCTCATGCAGGTGCTGGGTCAGATGGTGGCGTCCATAGAAGCGGTTCCCTTTGCCCAGTTCCATCTGCGTCCCTTGCAGCTGGACATTCTCCGCTGTTGGGACAAGCGGATCTCTTCCTTGGACAGGCTGGTGGCTCTGTCATCACAGGCCAGGAACTCCCTTCAGTGGTGGCTTCAGCCCCTCTCCCTTTCACAGGGACGTTCCTTCCTGACTCCGTCCTGGGTGATCCTCACCATGGATGCCAGTCTCTCCGGCTGGGGAGCGGTATTTCTCCATCACCGAGCACAGGGCACTTGGACTCCGTCCGAATCAGCCCTCCCGATCAATGTGCTGGAAATCAGAGCTGTGTTTCTAGCTCTCCTAGACTTTCACCACCTATTGGCGGGCAAGCACATTCGGGTTCAGTCGGACAACGCGACAGCGGTTGCCTACATCAATCACCAGGGCGGAACTCACAGCCGTCTGGCGATGTTGGAGGTTCGACGAATCCTCCAGTGGACGGAGGACTCCAAGTCCACCATATCCGCAGTCCACATCCCAGGCGTGGAAAACTGGGAGGCCGATTATCTCAGCCGTCAAACCGTGGACGGCGGCGAGTGGGCCCTGCATCCGTCAGTGTTCAGATCGATCTGCCGCAAGTGGGGCACTCCGGAAGTAGATCTAATGGCTTCCCGGCACAACAACAAGGTTCCGGTTTACGTGGCTCGCTCCCACGATCCTCAAGCCTTCGCAGCAGACGCACTGGTTCAGGATTGGTCTCAGTTCCGTCTGGCCTATGTGTTTCCCCCTCTAGCGCTCTTGCCCAGGGTTCTGCGCAAGATCCGAATGGAGGGCCGTCGAGTCATACTCATTGCTCCGGACTGGCCCAGGCGAGCCTGGTACCCAGATCTGCTCCGCCTGTCCGTAGAGGTGCCGTGGCATCTCCCGGACCGCCCAGACCTTCTCTCTCAAGGTCCGTTCTTCCGCCAGAATTCTGCGGCTCTCAGATTGACGGCGTGGCTCTTGAGTCCTGGATCCTGACGGCTTCAGGCATTCCCTCTGAGGTCATCTCCACCATGACTCAGGCTCGGAAGTCTTCCTCGGCTAAGATTTACCACAGGACTTGGAGAATTTTCCTGTCCTGGTGTCGCTCTTCCGGCCATGCTCCTTGGCCGTTCGCCTTGCCGACCATCCTGTCTTTTCTACAGTCAGGTCTGCAGTTGGGTCTGTCCCTCACTTCCCTTAAGGGACAGGTGTCGGCTTTGTCGGTATTGTTCCAGCGGCGTATCGCCCGACTGGCTCAGGTGCGCACCTTCATGCAGGGCGCATCTCACATCATCCCTCCTTACCGACGGCCCTTGGATCCCTGGGACCTTAATCTGGTCCTCACGGCCTTACAGAAACCCCCTTTTGAGCCTCTCAGGGAAGTTCCCTTGTCTAGACTTTCACAGAAAGTTGTCTTTCTAGTAGCCATAACTTCTCTCAGGAGAGTTTCTGATTTGGCTGCGCTTTCTTCGGAATCCCCCTTTTTGGTGTTTCACCAGGACAAGGTGGTTCTGCGTCCGACTCCGGACTTTCTCCCTAAGGTGGTGTCTTCCTTCCACCTTAACCAGGACATTTCATTGCCCTCTCTTTGTCCGGCCCCTGTGCATCGCTTTGAGAAGGCGTTGCACACCTTGGATTTGGTGCGGGCGCTCCGAATCTGTGTCTCGCACCGCCGTTTTTCGGCGGTGCACCTCACTTTTTGTGCTAACCACGGGTCAGCGCAAGGGCCTTTCGGCGTCTAAACCGACCCTGGCTCGTTGGTTTAGGTCGGCTATCGCCGATGCCTACCAGTGTTCTCAGGTGCCTCCCCCGCCGGGGATTAAAGCGCACTCGACCAGAGCTGTCGGTGCCTCCTGGGCTTTCAGACACCAGGCTACGGCTCAGCAGGTGTGTCAGGCTGCCACTTGGTCCAGTCTGCACACTTTTTCTAAGCACTACAAAGTGCATGCTCATGCTTTGGCAGATGCGAGCTTGGGCAGACGCATCCTTCAGGCGGCTGTCGCCCATTTGTGAAGTTAGGTTTTGCCTACTTCTCAGTTTAGTTTATTTCCCACCCATGGACTGCTTTGGAACGTCCCATGGTTTGGGTCTCCCATGGAAGGAACGATAAAGAAAAAGAGAATTTTGTTTACTTACCGTAAATTCTTTTTCTTGTAGTTCCGACATGGGAGACCCAGCACCCTCCCTGTTGCCTGTTGGCAGTTTTTGTTCCGTGTGTTTCACGGCTGTTGTTAGTAGACAGAGTTCTGGTTTTGCCGAGTTTTACTCTATCTCTACTTATGGGTGGATGTCCTCCTTCAGCTTTTGCACTGAACTGGGTAGATTGTCATCCAGGGGGTGTATATAGCCCGGAGGGAGGAGCTACACATTTGAGTGTAGTGCTTTGTGTGTCCTCCGGAGGCGCTAGCTATACACCCATGGTTTGGGTCTCCCATGTCGGAACTACAAGAAAAAGAATTTACGGTAAGTAAACAAAATTCTCTTTTTTTCTCAAATTACCCAATTTGTTTTACTACTTAACAAAATAAAACTGTTTGGTATTGCCGGAAAACATACTGACCTAAAGAATATGTTGCCAGGTCATATTAAAAGCACACTCAACACGGTTGAAAAAAACTTAAATTTTTTCCTCTTTTTCCGTTAAAATGAATGGTGTATTTTAAAACTACAGCTCATTTTGAAAAAACAAGCCCCCATGTGACCATGTTGATTAGTGAAGCAAAGATAAAAAAAAGTTAATGCTCTCTGAAGAAGGGGAAGAAAAAACAAAAGTACTAAACAGAAGGGGTTAAGAATCACATCCTATTAAGCAGAGCTGCAGAAATCCTCAGAGTGAGGAGGGACGAGGGGCTCTTCCTTCCCATCCAATGCCTGAGACCTCCACAAGAACCAAGCTAAAATGCTCCAACTCCGTGCCTATCCAGATATGGCAGCACATGACCTGCCTGTATATATACAATAAATGTACTCTGCATAACAAAGGGGTGGCCCTTCACTGATTCCAGTCTTCCATTAGAAGAACATAAATTTGAGCTTTTTAATATTAATCACTAGCGATGAGACAGCACTAAAATGCTCGGGTGCTAGGTCCTTGAGGCGAGCAGGTCTGATGCTCTGAAAGTGCTCAACTCGAGTAATGAGTATAATGGAAGTAATTTTGACACACTTCAGAGACTGTGAATGGCTCTCCCTGCTGTGCCTGTGCACGTTATGGAGTGAAGTAAGCCTGTGCGATGTGGTCATGGTTTCGCGGACAAAACATCTGAGAACCCGCGATATTCAACCAATTCGCTCATTAGTAATCAGGCTTTAATCATACGTTACAGACACTTCTACCTAAGGATACCTGTTGATGCAATCAACATTTTGTGAAAATGTTATAGGCTATGTGCGCACGTTGCGTACAGTCCCTGCAGAAATTTCTGCAGCGATCTGAAGAGCACACGTGCGCTTCAAATCGCTGCAGAAAATGTCCGAAGTGAAAAAAAAAGAGCAGATTCCATGTGCTCTGACTGCAGCTCCTGCCATAGACAGAGCGGGGACTGCAGGCAAAGTGCACGGAAGAAATGACATGTCACTTCTTAGAACGCGCGCTTCGGGCAGCAGCCGAAGCGCTGCGCTCTAATACGCCACGTGCGCACGGCTCCCGCACAATCTCCATAGATTGTGCAGGGGACGCAGGACGCATGCTGTTACGCTGCGCTACAAAGCGCAGCGTAACTGCATGTAATTACGCAACGTGCGCACATAGCCTTACTCTACTCATCAAGCACTTTTCATCATTCAGAGTTCTCCTTTTCTGACAATCCAAAAGACAATGAATAGAGTGGAAGTTGTGCATTTGCATCTCTGCTCTATGCAAACTGTGGCTTTACACACCCCCAGCAACCAGTAAGTTATCCCATGGATAGAGACTAAATTGCCATCTTGGGATCTTCAAAGCAAAGCCGCATCTTTTCAGAGGATTTTTGCCTTTATCAACACATTGCCTGGATTCAACATCATGGAATTATGTGGATCTATAAAAGTGATGAAGGTGTTATCGTCTTTGCATTAAATATTTATTTAGGTCATAGAAGGAATCTGGCTCATTTTAGTGATGCTAACGGTCATAACCAATTATTGTCTTAACATTGTTCTTAAAGGGAACCTGTCATCAGAAATTTCGCCCAAAAGCTAAAAGATTCCCCCTCTGCAGCTCCTGGGCTGCATTCTAGGAAGGTCCCTGTTATTATTGTGCCCCATGTGAGACCAAAATAAAGCCTTTATAAAGTTCTACCTTTTTGTATGCAGCTTCTGTAAATCTGACACGGGGGCGGGCTCTCTGCCGTCCGTTATTCTGCCCCCTGGTCCTGTATGCCGCCCCCATCGCTCCTTTCCATATCTGATGCACCGCCCACTGCTCCAGCCATCCCCGCGCATGCCCAGTGCCAGTCTCACAGGACTGAGCACTGTGACTGCTGGTGACGTCTGCGCAGGCAAGTGATTATGGACGGGGCTGTGACTGTTATCAGCAAGTACCCGGCCATAATCTCTTGAGCGCGCAAACCTCTCCAGCATTCACACTGAGCTCAGTGTAGATGCTAGACTGTATGGGCTGCTTCCAGGGATGACGTCCCTTTGTCATGTGATAGGGGCGTGTTCGAAATACTATCACATGACAAAGGGACGTCATCCCTGGAAGCAGCCCATACAGTCTAGCATCTACACTGAGCTCAGTGTGAATGCTGGAGAGGTTTGCGCGCTCAAGAGATTATGGCCGGGTACTTGCTGATAACAGTCACAGCCCCGTCCATAATCACTTGCCTGCGCACACATCACCAGCAGTCACAGTGCTCAGTCCTGTGAGACTGGCACTGGGCATGCACGGGGATGGCTGGAGCAGTGGGCGGTGCATCAGATATGGAAAGGAGCGATGGGGGCGGCATACAGGACCAGGAGGCAGAATAACGGACGTCAGAGAGCCCGCCCCCGTGACACATTTACAGAAGCTGCATACAAAAAGGTAGAACTTTATAAAGGCTTTATTTTGGTCTCACATGGGGCACAATAATAACAGGGACCTTCCTAGAATGCAGCCCAGGAGCTGCAGAGGGGGAATCTTTTAGCTTTTGGGCGAAATTTCTGCTGACAGGTTCCCTTTAATCTAATTCCAGGTTACTTCTAATTTTGTTTTATAATCTGTAACACCATTTTCTTTTTGGAACTAGTTTTATAGCCGAAAAGTTCCTAATTTATCTAGTTGCAGTTACCATATTTTTCGTGTTATAAGACGCACCGGATTATAAGACGTACTCAAAATTCAGAGCAAGAAAAGGTGAAAAAAAAATGGGGTCAGTCTTGTAATCTCTTACCGGAGGAGGCAGTAGCGGTGGTGGAGGAAGCTATGCTGTGCTGGTGGAGCTAGGGAGACTGGAGCTCCAGCTGCGGCGGAGGCTCGTGCTGCCGTGCTGGGGCAGCTGTGCTTGGGCTGCAACAGCTGCAGCGGCTGCGGACTGTGAAGGCTTCAAAGAAATGGCGCCCAGAGTCTGCTTGCCATTGAGCCTAGAGGTTAATCTGCGCTGAGATCTCATCTGTGCAAGCACTACCTGTGGACGGGCGCCATTTTCCTGAAGTCCACTGGAAGGAGATCAATGAGTCGGAGGCAACGCCTGCGCAGATGAGAGCTTGAGCCAAAAGCTCCTACTGCGCACGCGCCGACTCTGGGCATCATTATTTGAAGTCCTCACCACCCGACCCGCAGCGTCAGTAACTCTGCCAGAGATCCCCGCACAGCAGCCCCAGCACCAGCCACTGGAGACCCCGCACAGCAGCTGCTGACACTGCACAGCTGCCCTAGCGCGAACCTCCACAGACCCGCACCAGCCCAGTCGCTGCAGCATTTCCCCGACCCCTTGCGACCCCTCTCCACCAACCCGGTAAGCTACATTCAGATTATAATACACAGCTCTCACTTTCTTCCCAAATTTTTGGGAGGAAAAGTGCGTTTTATAATCCAAAAAATACGGTATATATTCCAGTAATTGATATTGACTTTTTTTTTAATTGCCCATGAAATAACACATTGTTTTTCTACTTCAGGACTGCAAAACAAGATGTTGATGATGAGTATAGCTTGCAGGCTGATGCTGAGCAGTCGGCGTCATATTATGGAGTGGCTCATGCAATCATTGAGAGGGTGGAGAAGCAATCAACACTGCTTATCAATGGCTCTCTTAAACACTACCAGGTAAAGTGTTATAGATTAAGCTTAAAAATAAAAAGCTAAAAATCACATACTATCTCCAATACAATCTGCCGTGTCTCTACCTCTGCTTCTTGCCTCACTTTTCCTTCTCACCTCTCCGTTCCTCTCCATTGAGTGGAAGAGGATTACCCTAACATCTCACTATACTGGTAGTTTCTCTTTTGTCCAAGAGGATTTGAGCATTTGGTTTTTTTTGTTTTGGTTTTTTTTCCCTTCCGAGTTAATGGTGGCTTCAGTGGGGAGGGGAATAAATGGCTCATAACATAAAAACACATTTTTGTGATAAAATATCTTGCAAAAATGTGTATTTTACCTTTTATGGATTTATGCAATCGTTGTTAAAACGACAGTGAATGTTAAAGATTTACTAAGTAACTTGCTAAATATGCTGGCACTGCAAGTAAATGTATTAAACTTGAACATCGCAATATTCATCTCCAAGAAGTGTGAATTCAGAATAAAAGTTTAACTTTTATGACATGTGTTGTATATTTTTATTTGAAGCTGAGCCCCCTCAGTACTGAAGGCCCCTTTACACACTGCAACATCGCTAGCGATATTGCTGTAATGTCTCTGGTTTTGTGACGTAATAACGACCTCCCCAGCGACATGGCAGTGTGTGATGTGACACGCATCAGCGACCTGGCCCACGCTGTGAGGTCGCTGATCGCTACACATCTCTCAGGAACATTTTTTGGTCTTTTTGTTTCCCGCTGCGCAGCATGCATCTGTGTGTTTGACACCGTTACAACGACATCATTAGAGACTTAGAACACAGCCCGTAGGCGTCCTATAGCGTTCCCTTTCCTGCCCCCTTACCTCCTATTGGTGGTCGCTGTTGCGTTCTGATTGGTCGGCTTTCACTGAAAAGACAACTTTAGCGCTTCCGTCCTTTGTTTCAAAGCTACCTTGTTCCTGAGCATGCTGGTTTGCGGATCATTAGAGAGTTCTCCAGTCTGCAATACAATAAAGCCTATACGGTAAGCATCATTTGATTGAAGCTGTATTGATGCTGTATAGATAAACCAGTGTGGAGTCGCCGCACAAAGAACTCTATAAAGATCCGCTAAGCAACAGAAGCTCAGGAACAAAGGATATACAAGCGCGACTTTTGCCAATCTTTCCAAGCTCGGGGTCGCCAATAAGAACGCACTAGCGATCACCAATCCTGAGGGGGCGTGTAAAAAGGACACCTAGGTGGCTTCAGCGCCAAACACCACGCCCCTAACATAGGTGTGAGTTGTCAAATAGCTGCTGTGTGACACGTCCCCAACAACCAGAGAGGTCGTTCTTCACAGACAAACACACACAGCAAAGTGGATTTTTGCCAGACAAGCAAGGGCATGTTTCATTGGCTGTGCATGTCACATGTCCTTGCCCTATAACACCCGGCCATTTTCCCCATCGCCGCCATTATCTCAGTGCTGTGGGTGTGTGACACTCACCGCTGCTGCTGCTGTTGGCACTATAAAGTGCAATCGAGACATCGGTTTAGGAAGTAGGGACTAGTTTTAAGTTCAGCCCTTTTCAGGGCTAGATTAGAGCAGTTCATAGCCATTTTTGCTAGGCAGGTCTGTGCCAGCGCTGTGTAAGGGTTTTTCACAGCGTCTGTCTAAATCAGCTCAGGTAATTCCTTGGGGCATAGTATAATTGTCTGGGATAGTCAGTGACGTTCCTCTGCTGACAAGAAAGCTCCACCACCTCTGCATTCTACACCACCTCTCCATTTCTGCTACACTATTTTTTTTTTTTTAACTGCAGGTAGTCCAGCCACTCTGTGAGGAAGGTGCAGGCGTAGATATAATGTTGCCTTCATCCAAAGGTGGTGCTCTCCATGTCTGAGAGAGCTCAACACCAGCAGCTGTTTCCACTTCCAAAACAACTGACGACCTGCCAATCACACTGCCTCTTGCGGGTAAAGAGGTGGAAGGTCTGCGTTCAAAAGCATTTGTGACTGCTGTCCCCACAGTCAGAGGATGAAGAGCACGCAGATGCACTTGATATGGCAGACGGTGGTTGCCCCGCCACGCTAGGCCGCATTGTAGCACAGTGACCTTCCCACTTGGACTTATGCTTCATTTAAAGTCGTGTACAGGGTGGGCTCCCCAGTATACAGCAAAACCACGCACCAGGAAAAGGACTCTAGGCAGTTGGGTTGATAAATGATTGTTTAACTTTACCAAAACAAACACTAACAACCATGCATAAAACAGAATAGCACAATCTATTCACAAGTCCAAAAGCCTACACCCCTATGCTGCGCCACCCGTAATGGTGATTTATACCCCCTTCTCACCAACCTTTGCCTAACCAAGGGACTGTCTAAACAGTCGCCTAATACCTTGTAATCCCTCTGTGAAGTGTGTGTGTGTGTGTGTGTGTGTGTGTGCGCACACACGATCTACCAGTGGCGCAGCACAAGAGCTTACAACTTATCTACCTAAAACATAGACAAAACCCATTAACACCCCTGAATACCCTTGTTTGCTGAAGCCTCACAGATAAGGCAGATGATAAGTGGTAAGGCAAAGCACACAGCTCAGCAACACAGTCCTGGAAATTTTGTAAAGAAA
The DNA here is from genome assembly GCF_048569485.1 of Anomaloglossus baeobatrachus. Lineage (NCBI taxonomy): Eukaryota > Metazoa > Chordata > Amphibia > Anura > Aromobatidae > Anomaloglossus > Anomaloglossus baeobatrachus. The sequence continues at coordinate 578,528,487 of NC_134353.1, read as the reverse complement.
CAGTCAATGCAAACGTGTCGCTGTTCCTCTAGGATTTTAACTGTAAGGCTATGTGCACACAGTGCGTTTTTCTCGGCGTTTTTGCGCGTTTTTCAGGTGCGTTTTTGCCCTCAAAACTGCATGACTTTGCTTCCCCAGCAAAGTCTGAGTTTTCATTTTTGCTGTCCCCACACAGCGTTTTTTTTCAGCTGCGTTTTTGTGGTGACCACAAAAACGCAGCATGTCAATTATTCCCGCGTTTTTCACTGCGCTTTTCATCCATTGAGTTCAATGGGATGTCGAAAGACGCAATGAGAAATGCAAATAGCTGCGTTTGGTGCGTTTCTAAGACCAAAAACGCAGCTATAAACGCAGGAGGTGGGTAGTAAAGTGACGTGTACAGGAAGAGGATTCCTTCTGTCAGTATATACAGAAGCGTGAATCCTCCCGGTACCATCACCGCCGCGTCCACCTCCCGTCCTGTGCATGTATGCTGCCGTGCGGCGCCATGTACAGGCAGGAGGTGGAAGCGGCTGTGAAAACAAAAGTTAACAGTAGAAAAAAAAAAAAGTTATACTCACCTGTCTGCAGACTCCCGGTGCCATGCCCGCTCCCAGCTCCTCTCACGGTATCGCCGCTCCGGCAGTGTGCAGACGGCCGGGAAACCTCCGATGGATGCAGGACCTGGCGATGGATCACCTGATGCAGTCACCTGACGCATCAGCTGATCGTAAGTATCGCGGTGACACGGGCGCCCGGCCGGTATCAGCGGATGCGTCAGGAGACTTCATCCCTGATTACCGACAGCTGCTGCAGCGATCGGACAGGATCAGACTCCCGCCCCATCGCTGCAGGAGCTTCCGGTAATCAGCACATAAGTGAGTATTATTATTTTTTTTTTTTGCACCGATGCATCTGCTGATTGTATAAACGGCTTTTATACAATCAGCTGATGTGTGATGGGATTCAGCCCCTGGAACCTGACACATCATCTGATCGCTTTGCCTTCCAGCAAACCGATCAGATGATATTGGATCCGGATTGGACGGCGCGGGACCCTAACCCAGGATTACTGCGGAGGAGGGGGGTTCTTTATTTCAATAAAGATGGAGTCACTAATTGTGTTGTGTTTTATTTCTAATAAAAATATATTTTTCTGTGTGTTTTTTTTTTTATCTTTACTAGAAATTCATGGTGGCCATGTCTAATATTGGCGTGACACCATGAATTTCGGGCTTAGGGCCAGCTATACAGCTAGCCCTAACCCCATTATTACCCGGCGAGCCACCCGGCATCAGGGCAGCTGGAAGAGTTGGATATAGCGCCAGAAGATGGCGCTTCTATGAAAGCGCCATTTTCTGGGGTGGCTGCGGGACTGCAATTCACAGCGGGGGTGCCCAGAAAGCATGGGCACCCTGCACTGTGGATTCCAATCCCCAGCTGCCTAGTTGTACCCGGCTGGACTCAAAAATTGGGCGAAGCTCACGTCATTTTTTTTTTTTTAAATTATTTCATGAAATTCATGAAATAATTAAAAAAAAAAAAAAAAAAAAAGCTTCCCTATATTTTTGGTTCCCAGCCGGATACAAATAGGCAGCTGGGGGTTGGGGGCAGCCCGTACCTGCCTGCTGTACCCGGCTAGCATGCAAAAATATGGCGAAGCCCACGTCATTTTTTTTGTTTGGGGGGGCAAAGAAATCCTGCAAGGAGGATGCATGCTGAGCCTTGTAGTTCGACAGCTGTTGTCTGCTCTCCTGCATACACTATTGGATGGAGGATGCTGAGCCTTGTAGTTCTGCAGCTGTCTGCTCTTCTGCATACACTAGTGGAGAATGAAGAACACATTGAAGAAGGAAATGACATCAGACCTTTTTTTTTTGTTCACTGATAAAAAAACGCATAAGGACGCAGTGAGCAAAAACGCAGCAAAAAAACGCGGCAAAACGCGTGCGTTTTTTGCCGCGTTTTTTTGACGCACTTGCGTTTTTGTGCGTTTTTAGCGGCGAAAAACGCACAAAAACGCAGCGTCAAAAAAACGCACTGTGTGCACATAGCCTAACTGACAAACTGACAGAGCAGAGGCAGCAAGTCTTATTGTGTATGTAGTCGGTCTAAGGCTATGTGCCCACGGGAACTCGTACCTTCGGATATCTCCAAGGCGCAAGTGGCGAGCTCAGGCCATTTTTCAAGATTGGAAGCCCAAAATGAGCAAGGCTCCAGTTGCACAATCATGGCATTGATGTTCACTTGGAGATACTCCTGTATCATCCTCTCCAGCCGTTGACTATGTGTGAGACTTCTTGTCTCTTATGACGTTGCAAAGGATGGTCTAAAAAAATTATGAAACGATTCCATAAATATGCTGTTACCACCAGATACGGTGTTGCTGGTACGGTTTGACTGATGATGACGAGACAGTCCCATGCTTGGCAAGTTACAACTGGGAGATTCACTCTGTGCAGCACTGGTGTTTAGTGGAAAAGCAGATCTAAGATTGCAAAACAGCTTCTGCTGATACTCCTGCATACGTGCGTCCCTTTCTATGGCTGGAATTATTTCGGCAAATTTTGACTTGTAACGGGGATCTAAGAGTGTGGCAACCCAGTAGTCAGCATTGCTTCTAATTCTGACAATCTGAGGGTCAGGTTGTAGGTAGTGCAGCAAGAAGGCGCTCATGTGTCTTGCGGACCAAGTCCCTGCTGTGTTTTTAGCGGCGTGGTGATAACCGTGCTTCCTTGCTCTGACATCTCCCCCCTACTTCGAACAACCGAAATTTGACCAAGGTCTCCCTCATCTGCTGAGTCTTCCATGCCCATGGCCAGTTTGTCCTCCATTTCTTCCTGGGCTTCTGCACCTTCCTCAACAATTTGGCTGCTACCATGCGCCCTTGTTAATCCCTCTCCCCCACCGTCTGTCCCATGCCTGCCGCCTTGGTGCCTCTGACCGTCTGGACCTTGGAGATCTTATTATCCCTTCCGCATATGACTCCTCCTGTACTTCCTCCTCTTGTCCCACCACCTGACTTACTGAGTAATGTTTATAGTGTTCTCCAGCATGTAGATGACTGGAATTGTCATTCTGATAATGGCATAGTGAGCGCTATACATCTTCGTCGCCATTTCGAACCTGTGCAGAAAGGTGCATAGGTCCTTGATCTGAGACCACTCCAGCAGCGTGATCTGCCCCACCTCTGGATCTCGTTAGCCCAGGCTATACGTCACAACGTATTGCACCAGTGCTCGACGGTGCTGCCACAGTTGCTGCAACATGTGCAGATTCAAATTCCAGCGTGTCGGCACATAGCATTTCAGGCGGTGAACTGGCAGGCCGAAAGACTTCTGGAGCAATGCAAGTTGTTGAGCTGCGGGGTGTGAATGGCGGAAGTGAGCACATAGCAAACATGCCCTCTGCAGAAGCCCATATAGGCCGGGATAGTGGTTTAAAAATAGCTGGACAACCAGGTTCAACACGTGAGCCATACAAGGCACGTGTGTCACATTGCCCTGGCGAAAGGCTGCACCCAGGTTTCAGCATTGTCGCACACGGCCTTCCCTGGCTGCAGGTTAAGTGGAGACAACCATTTACGAAACTCGGTCTCCAGAGCTGACCACAACTCCTCAGCGGTGTGACTCACATTTCCCATACATTTCAAAGTAAAGACTACCTGATGCCGTTGAGCTCTGCTGCCAGCATAGTAAGGAGGTGTGTGGGAGTCCTTGTGCGCTGTTACAACGCGGGTGGCCTTACCAGACAGGATTTGGGTGGAGGTGGAGGACCCAGACAAGGTTGAGGAGGCAGAAGCAGTGGAGGAACTTCTACATACAGAGGATTGACGCACAACTCTTGGGGACGGCAAGACTTGTACAGCAGACACTTCTCCATCCCTCACCATAGTTACCCAGTACCCAGTCAGCGACATGTAATGCCCCTGTCCATGCTTACTGGTCCAAGTATCTGTGGTGAAATGCACCCTGTCACACAGCTTCTCAACGAAGCGGTGATGTGTGCGACATGCTGGTGTAGCGCAGGCACATTTTTCTTGGAGATGTAGTTTCGACTGGGCATCTGCTCTTGGGGCACTGCAATGGACATAAGGTCTCGAAAATCCTCTGTGCCCATCGGGCTGAAAGGCAGCATTTCTGTAGCAAACAGCTTGCAGATACTGAAGTCAACCTCTTAGCCATGTCATGCCCTTCTAAAATCATGTAAAACACAGCAAGGGGACTCCAACAAGAGTCTCAATGTTTTCCAAAAATTTGGCCACACACACCACTTCAGTGGCATAAATTGTTCCACAGTTGCAAACTTAAAATGTTGATTTGCATGAAGCACTATCAAAAAGCCACAAGCCTTTACTCTCCCCAGGATGACACAGGGGTAGAAAAGTCCTTGCGGATTCATGACTTGTTCATCTTGATGAACGTTAGTCTGTCCACATTCACTGGATAGTCTCGTGCTCTTATCTGTCAGCACACCCCCAGCAGCACCGAAAACACATTCCGAGAGAACGCTGGCTGCGGGACACAAGATCCCCAAGGTGTAAGTGGCGAGCTCAGGCTATTTTTCCAGTTTGGAAGCCTAAAATGAGCAAGGTTCCAGTTGCACCGTTATGGCATCGATGTTCATTTGGAGATACTACTACATCTGTGTGTCCTCCTTTTACTCGTCCAGCTCTTTTGTTTCAGCATGAGTATATGTACTTGTCA